>NC_143157.1:12618211-12801728 GCF_041381405.1 Jatropha curcas | reverse complement strand
TCTCAAACCATCATGGATTCCCTACATAATGGGGAGTCTGGTCCACACATGCACGGGATAGCCTTGGCTCGGAAAATCATGAACCTGGGTTATTACTGGTCAACCATGAATGCAGATTGCGTGAGGCACGCGCAGAAGTGTCACAAATGTCAAATTTTTGCTAAGCTGCAAAGACAACCTCCGGTCAATTTGAATCCTATTGCTTCACCATGGCCTTTCGCAACTTGGGGCATAGACGTGATCGGAAAAATCCACCCGAAGGCCTCTAACGGCCATCAATTCATCCTGGTTGCTGTAGATTATTTCACTAAGTGGATCGAGGCAGCCTCTTATTCAGTTTTAAATGCCAAGAAGGCAGCACAGTTTGTCCGTACTAACATCCTTTGTCGGTATGGAACACCGTTCGAGATCATCACGGATAATGGGTCTCACTTTCAAAGTGAATTTTCTGACCTGCTGAAGCAAAAGAAAATTCAACATCATAAGTCCTCACCCTATCGTCCACAAGCAAACGGGGCTGTAGAAGCTGCGAATAAGGCTATAAAAGTCATTTTGCAGGAGACTGTTAAAAAGCACAAAGCTTGGCACGAACAGTTACCGAATGCCCTATGGGGATATAGGACTTCAATCAGAACGCCCACCGGAGCAACTCCGTATTCTTTGGTACATGGTATGGAAGCAATATTGCCTATTGAGCTGGAAGTTCAGTCGGCAAGGATTATTCAGGAAAGCCAGATCAACGAAGCAGATTGGGCTAAGAATTATCACTTGCAACTTTTGGGTATGGATGAAAAGCGATTGCAAGCAATCCACCAAACTCAAGTCTACCAAAGAAGAATGGCGGCATTTTGATAAGAGGGTCAAAGACCGGAAGCTGGAAGAAGGTTGTTTGGTCCTGAAGGAGATTAGACAGCCAATCATAGACCCACGTGGGAAGTTTCGTCCTCATTGGGCTGGACCCTATGTGTTGAAGAAAGTATTGTCCGGCGGAGCCGTCATCTTGACTGATTTAGATGGTTTGGAATTCACGAATCCATGTAATTTAGATCAGTTAAAAAGATATTTTGTGTAATAAGCATTGCATAATGTAAAATGAACTACATTAGACCTGATTCTCTTCGAAAAAAGAAATTATGTATCGGAGATATGTAGGCAACCCTCATTGGGTACGGTCTAACATTAATAAAAATCATTCCATAATTCTTTCTCTTTGCCAACAAAAAAAAAAAAAAAAAAAAAAAAAAAAAGATAATAAATAAAAAAATAAAAAAAAAAAAAAAAAAACCCGCTAAGTCGAAAACCCGAAAGGGCGGCTTAGGCAAAAATCGGGGCCCGCTAAGTTGAAAACCCGAAAAGGGCGGCTTAGGCAAAAATGGGTAGCTCGCTAAGTTGAAAACCCGAAGGGCGGCTTAGGCAAAAATCAGAGCTTGAATAAAAAGTTGGAAAATGCTTGGAAAGCTTAAAAGTCAAATGACATGCCCAATTGAAAGCAATAAAGTCAAACAGTCCAAAGTCAAGCAGAAAACTAAAGAGACCAAGAAAAATAAATAATAAAGTCCAAATCCCCAAGGAACATACATCCAAAAATCCAATGCCAAAACACCAAAATCCACACCCAAAGTCCCAAGTAAAAGACAAAAGAGTTCAAACAAAGCCAAAACACCAAAAGTCCAAAAGCTATTAGAGTCTAGGTTACCCCGTCGCCTCCGTGGGGCAACGTCCTCCGAGTCCATCCCCAGTTGCTGAACTCCCTCCAGCCTCGCCTGTCCGAGGAGCCAACATGATCTCCTCATCAGTCCTAATCCCATCACCAGCGTCAGCCTGAGTCCAACCCTCGAGTGCACTCAGCAATGCGTTCCTCCTTGGCTTTTCAACTGGCCAGACAATGGTCATAAACCAAGACCGGTATCAGGAGAGGTCTGAATACCAGCAGGATTAGGTGAAGGTCTAACCATATGATGGTCCCTAACCCAGGCCCTAAGGACGGCTCGAGTAACTCCCGGAGTGATGGCTGAATCAGCTAGGGAATCATCCATGGTCGGAACAGTCTGATCTATCCCCATCTGTCTCAGAACGCGCGAAGCGCAAGTACCAGGTACAATGTGTAAGGCCTAAAAGGTAAACCTGAATATGACGAAAGCTAACCTGGATAAAGCAGGTGATGTCATACCAGGGAACAAACCACAATACCTCGTTTGGACCCAATTCAATCAGCCATGAGGTCCATGCGTCAGCAGACGGATGTGTGATCAAGATCCTCCGCATACGATACTGAGAAGGGTTGTAAGGCAAACGGGTAGGAGTAGCAACCACTTGAAGGTGGTCCTTCAACCAAACCTGGGGTAATGGATCCTTTCTATTACAAAGGCATGAACCAAAAAACAAAAAAAAAAAAAAAAAAAAAAAAATGAGAGGAAAATACCTGGAGAATAATCGGGGAAACTGTCCAGTCCTCGAAGCCTAGAGCAGCTCTGTCAAGGCTCCTGATGGTTTCTGCCAGCACAATGCCACCAATGCAACCCATGTCCTCCATCTGCCGAACCATAGGATAGAGTCGCAAGTCCCCGAAGCCTGGGTCCTTGTTAAACAAGAAACCAGCTAATAAGCAAAAAACCAAGGCCCGCATCCTCAGCCTCATCTGGTCTGGGTCATCTGAACGGACCTCTGAAAATTCATCAATCAGAGGCAGCAGAATTGCTTTCTGATCACCAACAATCATAGCCCTAGCTTGAGGTTAACTGAACTGAAACAGGCTTTCAAATGACCGAACATATCCGACTTTGACCTCATGCCTGACTAAAGGGGCATTAGGGTCACACCCTATGATAGCACAAAACTCCTCGAAAAGAGGGCACATCTCCTCCATCATAGCTCCGAACCGGAAAACGTGGGCCTCAGGGTCCCAGAGTCTGATACAGGCCCATAAAAAGTTCCAGTCAATCACTACCCCCCTAAGGGTAATGATAGGAGAGAGGCCATACCTCTTCAAGTTGATCTTTTCAACTTTGGAGAGACTCCTAGCCCAGCTGTGCATGCTGTGATTAAAAGAAGGATTCATTCTTTGAAAGCAACAAGAACAAAAAGAGAAAAGAGAAAAGAGAAAAAGAGTGAGTGCAAAACCAAAACGAAGAGCCGTTTTTTATAGAGAAAATGCACCGAATAAGGGCGGCAGCAGCCGCCGAAATGATGGCGGCAGCAGCCGCCGAATTGCCACCGAATAACGGCTGCAGCAGCCGCCGAATAACGGCGGCAACAGCCCCCACAAAATTCACAATCAGGCCCCAGAGGCCCGCAAAATCACAATCAGGCCCCAGAGGCCCGAAAAATCACATTCAGGCCCCAGAGGCCCGAAAAATCACAATTCAGGCCACAGAGGCCCGAAAAATCACATTCAGGCCCCAGAGGCCCGAAAAATCACAATCAGGCCCCAGAGGCCCGAAAAATCACAATTCAGGCCCCAGAGGCCCGAAAAAATCACATTCAGGCCCCAGAGGCCCGAAAATCACAATCAGGCCCCAGAGGCCCGAAAAAATCACAATTCAGGCCACAGAGGCTCGAAAAATCACAGTCAGGCCCCAGAGGCCCGAAAAATCACATTCAGGCCCCAGAGGCCCAAAAATCACATTCAGGCCCCAGAGGCCCGAAAAATCACATTCAGGCCGCAATGGCCCGAAAAATCACAATCAGGCCCCAGAGGCCCGAAAAATCACAATTCAGGCCCCAGAGGCCCGAAAATCACAATTCAGGCCCCAGAGGCCCGAAAATCACATTCAGGCCCCAGAGGCCCGAAAAATCACAATTCAGGCCATAGAGGCCCGAAAAATCACATTCAGGCCCCAGAGGCCCGAAAAATCACATTCAGGCCGTAGTGGCCCGAAAAATCACAATTCAGGCCCCAGAGGCCCGAAAAATCACATTCAGGCCGCAGTGGCCCGAAAAATCACATTCAGGCCGCAGAGGCCCGAAAAATCACATTCGGCCGCAGAGGCTTGAAAATTCACGATTCGGCCTAAGGCCCGAAATTCGAAACTCGGCCTAGGGTCCGAGAATTCACAACTCAGACCAAGGCCCCACAATCCCAATTTGGCCCAAGGTCTGAGTTTTCGCCTTCAAAATTTGCTCCATCAGACAACCACTGGCTCTCATAAATCATTTTTATGATAGCCAGTGGGGGGCAACTGTGAATACTCAAATTTTAAGGCTTCTCATGTTGTTGGTGGCATGTGAAACTCTTTAAATGGAGGAAAACACGCTGCTACAGTGCCATGCCAATTAGTTTGACTTTGCTATAGCAATTGTGCAAACAGTCCGGCCGGACCGGAGGCCATTTGGACATTTACTGGAAATATGTCAATATGGTACTTGAAACGTCCGGAATTTCACGAGGATCGCAGAACCGGTCCCGGAATGATTTTTGGAGGTCGGAAACTCCCAAAAAAGCTCCCGGAGCGAGACATGGTGGCCACCACCAGCTACGGCGGCGCCGGCCGCCGGACACGGCGGCTCCTGCCACCCAGCATGGGCGGCACCTGCCGCCCCACCGACTGGGCGGCACCTGCTGCCCTCCCAGGCGGCACCTGCCGCCCCACCGACTGGGTGGCACCTGCCGCCCAGCCTCTTGGGCGGCAGCTGCCGCCGAGCCAGGCGGCACCTGCCGCCCTGGACCCGAAAATGGCCTATAAATAGGCCATTTTCAGTCCAATTTTGGCACACCCGGTCTGTATTGACGGACGAATCCTTCTCCCTCTCACGCTCCTTGCGTTTTCTTTACCGCTTTTTGCATTTAATTTAATTTTTATTGCATTTTTATTGTGATATTTGGACATTAAAATTAAACAAATTAAAATTAATTAATATTTCCTAAGCGAGGAGCTTAATCTGGAGTTAAGAAGCGGTCGTCGATTAAATCAGGTATGTAAACAAAACTCTGCCTATTTAATTTTAGCACTTCATGCATACTTCTCTTCTACTCTTAATAATTCTACAATTGCATAAATGCATCCACGTCATTATTTTTGGTAAATAAACTGCCTTAATTAATTTGATTAAGCTTAAATGCCCGGTTAATCAATAATCGTGGTATTAAAGTTTAAATCCGACAATATTGGCTAAAAGAGCCTAGTTAATTAATAACTACGGTTCAATTGCCTTATTTCGAACAAATCCGGCTTAAGTCCAATTAATCAATAATTGTGGCTAAAAGCCTTAATCAATCACATTTCGACAATAAATTGTGATTAAGCTCGAACGCCCGATTAATCGATAATCGTGGCATTAAAGCCTAAATCGCACATTTTTGGCAAACTAATTGCCTAAAACAACACATTTTGGCCAAAGGCCTAAAATCAACCATTTTTAGCAACAAATCGCTTAAAATCAATCTTTCGGCAAAATGCCTTTAAAATCAACCATTTTCGGCTCAAAGCCGTAAAATCGACATTTTTGGCAAAATGCCTTAAAATGAACCATTTTGGCACAAATGCCTTAAAATCAACAATTTTGAGCGACAAATCGTTTAAATGAACCATTTTGGCAACATGCCTAAAAATCAATCAATCTTTGGCGAGATGCCTAAACAAAATGCACAAAGCATACACACACTCATGCACAAAGCATACACACTCATGCACAAAGCATACACACTCATGCACGAAGCATACACGCAATCATGCATAAAGCATACACACAAAATGCACAAAGCATACACAAAATCATGCACAAAGCATACACAAACATGCACAAAGCATACACAAAATCATGCACTAAGCATACACACACCCATGCATTAAGCATATCATTCAAAGCCCTCTAAAAGAGGCCTATCGAACTACGTTGACTTTGATCTTCCATTCAAACGGAAGTACGTAGGCACGTTCGGGATTTCACCCCGGGTGGCAAGTCAAAATCACTCAAACATTTCATTAATCCATCATTTACCTTGCAAAGCATTCATTCATCGGTTAGTTTATCAGCATGACATAGTCTCGGGATCCATCTCGGGTTCGTAGATTGTGCCTTAATCATTGGGATAATTAATCTAGTAACTAGGTTAATTAAAAATGGAGTCACTTAGGGTTTTTTCCTAGTTTACCCTAAAATAATTAAACAAGGTGGCGACTCACACACATCACGTGTATTTCTTCTCATTCATCATATGCATCACATGCCTATGACATTTGGGGAAGGGGTTCACACCTAAACAATGAACTCTTTTAAGACATTGATCGGAGGGACGAGCACCACTTTCTCAGTGATTTCCTCGAAAAGATCAATATAAAACCTTGAATAAACCTTAGTACACATGTAGGTTCATGCATACATAAAGGAGTTACATTTGTTATTTTTGTCTGATTTATGCAGGTAATAAAATAGTCACCCCATTCTTTGTTATTTACCAGTGTAAGCTTTTATCTTTATAGAATAATCTCTTTCCTATGAGCTTTCATTTGTCAACCCAAAGGTAGGAGGCCCAAATAACTAACGCAACAAACGATTTCAAAAAAAAAAATTTTGTCTATTGTTGATTCATGTCTGCAGAAAACAGGAATTAATAAAGACAGGATTATTGGGATCATTAATTAAAAGGAGAGCAGATACATTCAAATAAAAGCTCATGGCCTGAGTACAAAAGAAAAAGCAACAAACAACAATTTATTCTATTAGGGCCTATCAGCAGAGGCCAATTTTCACAAAAGCATGATATCATTAGGGGGTAAAGAACCAGTTAGCATATGCGGGTGTCACGGTGACCTGCATCGTTCTTTCATCTAAATACATGGTGTTTCGATTTCGCCAACGGTCAGCCAAATTGGTCAACAAATGTGGCGTTATCAGACCACTCTCAAAGTTATGGACTCTGGGAACACGCTGTATCATCCCATACTGACGGCTGATCCTATCAGGGAAATAGGCCATGGAACGGTCTAAACTGGCATACAACACATAGTTAAGATCCATACTTCCGGTCGTGACCAGTCTAATCCTCCACCAAGGACAAGTCCACCGAACTGTAGGGTTACCCCCAAATCGAAGCATCTCCGAGACCGAGATTGGAAGCTGGCAGTAGGTTGGAATTAAGCGAGCTGGAACCGGAGGAATCAGGCTTAATTTGTCCAGAGCCCAGGCTTGCAATAGCAGTGGACAACCGCGATGATGAACATTGAAGTTGGTGATGTGAAGGGCAATATCCCTAACCCAACACATTGTTTCTCCCATGATCATCATAAAGACAGTATGATGGTACAATTGCATGTCACGAACAACAGTCAGAAGTCAGAAATCTCCAATTCCAGGTTGGCGATTTTCATGGCATACACATTCAACAGCAAGAAGCAGCAAGCTCGGATCCAAGGGAGATCTAGATCAGTAGACAAAACCCTGTTCAAGAAAGGTTCCAAGGGAAGGCCTTGATCCACATTTATGCCATCAGGAAGGTAAACCGGGCAAAAGGCCACAATCTCAGCTAAATCATACCTAGGACCTGGGGGTAAGGCCGGAGTTTCATCTTGATCAGGATGATGATCCATCACGGCACACATTTCCTCGTAGGTCGGAGTCACTTCAGAGTCTTCAAACCGAAAAACCATGGTGTTAGGATTAAAATGAGTAACAAGCCAAGACAAGAAACCATAGTCAGGTTTTCAATCTTTGAAATATTTCAGCCAAATGAGTTGGTTCATAGGAGGAATTTGCCATAGATCGTCCCTGATGGATTAGACGAAAGATGAGACTTGGTTTCTGAAGGCCATGAAAAAGGATTATCCAAGAAATTGATCTGCTTTGAATGCTGGATGTGAAGGAGATGTGAAGTGAAACCCCCGTTTATAGAAGGGTAAAAGCACCAACGAGCGAAGCATCGTCATTATCCGACATGATGTCCGCTGTCAAGGGTAGTTGGAAAGGCATTCATGTTTGGACTGCTTGGGTTGGTGAGCACTTAAACCCGCATTAATCAATAAGAGGGACGGTTAGTACAATCAGACGGTCGAATCTTTATGACCGCGTTAATCACCCTGTCAGGTAAGTACTACGATCCACTTCTATTTAGTAATTGATTTTTGTCGTATTTCGTTTTAAATCCATTATTTTATTCTTTATTTATTTTATTTTACTTCATTTATTCATTTATAATAAATCGGTCCATGGACTGCTAACAAGGTGGACCGCTTTCGTAAATAAATGGGACACCGCTATTTTGTGCTTTTGTGTGTTTATATTTTATTTTTGCAGGAATAGATCTCTCAACTGTAAAGTATAAACAGGTATGGTGATATAATAAGAACAAAATGCTGTAAAAAAAAAGAGAAAAGAAAAGGGTAAATAATATCATAAAAAAATAATTTAAATGTACAGTCATCCTAAAAATAATAATAATATAATAAAATACTACTAAATATTCTAAATGTTCAAAAAAAAAATGTCCAAAAAAGTGGCTGAGCTGCGGAGCAGGACTACCGCTGCCTACGTGTGAACCCCTTCCCCAAATATCAAGGCATATGAATGCATGTAACTAAGGGCAGAAATGCACGTGAATGTATGAGTCGCCACCTTGTTTAATTATTTTAGGGTAAACTAGGAAAAAACCCTAAGTGACTCCAATTTTTAATTAACCTAATTGCCAGATTAATTATCCCAATGTTTAAGGCATGGTCTACGAACTCGAGGTGGATCCCGAGACTATGTCATGCTGATGAACTAACCTATGGATGGATGCTTTGCAAGGTAATTGGACCAAATGAAAATGTTTATGTGATTTCGACTTGCCGCTCGGGGTTAAATCCCAAACGTGCCTACGTACTTCCGTTTGAATGGAAGATCAAAGTCAACGTAGTTCGATAGGCCTTTTTAAAAGGGCTTTGAATGGGTATGCTTAACACATGAGTGTGTGTATGCTTCGTGCATTTGTTTAGGCATTTTGCCAAAGAATTGATTGATTAGGCGTTTGTTGCCAAAAATGGATTAAGGCTTTTAGCCAAAGAGTTTTGTGATTTAGGCAATTTGTTTGCCAAAAGATTGATTTATTTAAAGGCTTTTAGCCAAAAATGTGTAGATTTGAAGGCTTCTAGCCAAAATATTGATTTAGGCAATTTATTTGCCAAAAGATGTTGATTGGGCGATTCTCGCCAAAATACTTGATTTTAAGGCTTTTAGCCAAAAGATTGATTAATTTGAAGGCTTTTAGCCAAAATGAGTTGATTTAGGCAATTTGTTTGCCAAAAGATTGGTTGGGCGTTTGACGCCAAAATTGATTGATTTAAGGCTCTTAGCCAAAAGATTGATTAATTCGAAGACTTTTTGCCAAAGTTTTGATTTAAGCGATTTGTCGCTAAAAGTGGTTAATCTTACTTATAGGCAATTTGTTTGCCAAAAATGATTAACTGAACTGCAATATAGGCAATTGATTGCCAAAGAAAAACGTGTTTAATTAAGGCTATTTAGCCACAATTATTGATTAATTGGACTTAAGCCGAATTGTTCGAAATAAAGGCGATCACCATAGCTATTGATTAACTAGGTTTTAGCCAATATTGTCGGATTTTAGGCTTTAATACCACGATTATTGATTAACCGGGCATGTTAGCCTGAGCTTAATTAATTGAGGCAATTTATTTGCCAAATTGATGATGTGAATGCATTTATGCAGTTTAGGGTAAAATGAATTATTAGGAGTAGAAGAGAAGCATGCATGAAGTGCTAAAATTAAATAGGCAGAGTTTAGTTCATGTACCTGATTTAATCGACGACCACTTCTTAACTCCAGGTTAAGCTCCTCGTTAAGGGAATATTAATTAACTTAATTTTAATGACCAAATAGCAAAGCAATAAAGCTAAATTAAAACGCAGAAAAGCAGTAAAGAATCGCAAGGAGCGTAGGGGAGAAGGAGCGTCCGTCAACACAGACTGAGTGAGTTGAAAGGTCACACGGGGCCGTATTTATAGGCGAAAACGGACTGTTTCGGCGGCCTGGGCCGCTGGGTTCGGCAGCCTGAGCCGCCGGATTCCGGCGGCCTGGTCCGCCGTGTCGGGCGGCCGCATCCGCTGTCGCCGGCGGCGGCCCCCCTTCACGGCCGCCGCCGGTGCACTTTCTAGTTTTACGCTCCGGAGGCTTTTCCGGGAGCTCCGGTCCTCCAAAAAATATTCTGGGACCAGTTTCGCGATCCTCGCGACGTCCCAAACGTTTTAAGTACCATATTGGCATACTTCCGGTAAATTTCCAAAATGGCCTTTGGTCCGGCCGAACTGTTTGCAGTCCGGGAAAACTGGCTTTTTGAGCCTCAAAATTTGAGTATTCACAGTTGTCCCCCACTGGCTATCATAAAAATGATTTATGAGAGCCAGTGGCTGTCTGAAGGAGCAAATTTTGAGGATGGGCAGAGGAGGAAACCCCGCCGTTGGTTTTTTTTCCTTGAAATGAAATGATCAAATGCATGGATTTATGTTTGTAACTTAAAGATGTTTTTGCCTTTTTGAGGACTTAAAAAGAAATTTTGCCTCTTAGAGGACTTGAAAAAGATGTTTTCCCCTTAATGAGGGCTTGAAAAGGGATTTTGCCTCTTAGAGGACTTGGAAAGATGTTTTGCCTCTTAGTGAGGGCCTGGAAAGAGATTTTGCCTCTTAGAGGACTTGAAAAGATGTTTTGCCTCTTAATGAGGGCTTGAACAGAGATTTTGCCTCTTAGAGGACTTGAAAAGATGTTTTGCCTCTTAATGAGGGCTTGAAAAGATGTTTTGCCTCTTAATAAGGGCTTGAAAAGATGTTTGTTTTATTTTTGTTTTTTTTCTTTGAGAACCAAGGGTCCACCTAAAGTCGAAATGATCAAATGGCTTGGTTTTGGATAAAAAATGGTTGGTTATTGGTTAGGGTTTCACCCTAGGTTTTATGTAAAAAAAAGGTTAACCATTAACCGGGTTCTACCCTGGGTTTGTGTAAAAGAGATTGACGATGGTTGGGTTTCACCCTGGGTTGTGTATGTTTTTTTTTTAACACTTGCCCCTGAATCCGACTTGGAGGATTTTGCCCCCTGCTTGAGAGAATTGATGCCCTTATTAGCTGAAATAGAATTTCTTCTTAATGAAAGGCTAAAAATTCTGTGATTATTTCTGTGATGGGAGAATGGTGAAGGTTCTTATCACTTCTTGCCCCCAGAATGGTGCTGACCATGGAATACTTCAAAACATTGGTGTTCTACTTGTCCAATCGGTTGAGGAATCAAAGAGAACAAAGCCACTTATATGACTCAAGGAAACGGACAATGTGGATGATATCGCTCGTCTGAAAGGATCGAAGAAACGATGGTCCGAGTGGAGACGAGGTATTAAAGAATTACCTCTCAACGATTATGTTTGACATTTTTTAGGGTTGTTTTGGAAACCTCGGGGATTGAATTGACATTTTCCTCTCTCTCTTTTTCGAGGAATGACTCAAAGAGTGACGCTTTCAAAATGAACTTTTGAGAATGACACGATTTTTGTGACTCGTTGTGGAATGACCACTAGTGATGGAGACTTGATTTTAGAGACTCATTGGAGACTCGATTTAGAGACTCAAATTTTTCTTGTAGTGAATTTTGACTCGAAGGAACTCAGTGATTCTTGAAAAAAATGATTTATATACTCCCAAGGAGACCTTTGAAAGGGATTTTTTTTTTTTTTTGCCTTAACTTTTGCCCAGTAGCCGCCCTTTCGGGTTTTCGACTCTAGCAGGCTCTTTGCCCTAACTTTTGCCTAGACCGCCCTTTCGGGTTTGCAGCCTAGCGGTCTCAATTCTTGCCTGAAGCCGTTCTTTCGGGTTTTCAACTCCAGCTTTTATTTTTCTTTTCTTCTCTTTTATTTTATTTTATTTTATTTTTTTATATTGGCAAAGAGAAAATGCTATTTATGATGCAAACTTATGTTTGTGACCGCGCCTTTGCGGCTGCCTACGTATCTCCAAGAACTCTTCGGGGGATGGGGAGAATCAGGTCTTTCGTAGTTCCTTCCGGGATGCGAACTTCGTGCTCGACTGGTGCGGAATTCATCTCCGTCTTGATGTTAGTGCAGAATTCCTTTCCGTCTTGGTGCGGAATTCATTTTCGACTTGCTGTTGGGGCAAAATTCAATTTTGCCTTAATGCTGATTGTGGAATTCATTTCCGATTTGATTTCTTCGCGGGATTCTTTCCCGGCTTGATGTCTTTGCAGGATTCCTTCCCGACTTGATGTCTTTATGGGATTCCTTCCCGACTTGATGTTGATGCAGAATTCATTTCTGACTTGATTTCTTCGCGGGATTCCTTCCTGGCTTGATGTCTTTACGGGATTCCTTCCCGACTGGATGTCTTTGCGGGATTCCTTCCCGACTTGATGTTGATGCAGAATTCATTTCTGACTTGATTTCTTCGCGGGATTCCTTCCCAGCTTGATGTCTTTACGGGATTCCTTCCCGACTGGATGTCTTTGCGAGATTCCTTCCCGACTTGATGTTGATGCAGAATTCATTTCTGACTTGATTTCTTCGCGGGATTCCTTCCCGGCTTGATGTCTTTACGGGATTCATTCCCGACTTTGATGATGTTGAATCAACTTATTGACTCAAGTTCGTATGATAGTGATGACCCTAGGCGAATCTGACTCTGTTATTGTAGTGGTTTTATCACTGATTGACTGAAATATGACTTGTATTCATCACAAAGAGTTTTGAATACCCACGTTGTGGTGGTAACTTGAGTGGCTTGAGTGTTGAAGAAGCTTTTATGCTTTGAGTTTGTGGCTTCGCCATGTTTGAATTCTTGAGGTTAATTTGATTCCTTTTCTTGAACTTTATCTTCCTCTGAATTTGAAACTTATTTCCTCAATGGTTCTCCTCTCCATAAGGAATTTTGAGGAGACTCTTCCTTTTCCTTGTTTTGAGAAATGATCCTTGTTTATAAGGACACTTGTACTTGTGCCATGCCTGGCGCTTGATTTTCAAGGTGTTTGTTGTCATCCAATTTGTGGAAATGACTGTTTCTTTAACTTGCTTTTTCAAAATGAAAGCAGCCGCTTGGTCTTTGTCCTTATGGCTGAAATGATTTGTCATCTACCCTTGATGGGCTTGAATTTAACGGAGAGCTTGCGGTTGACTCGTTTTTGACAACTTGATCTCCTGTAGCTTTGTCCTTGATTTCTTTCTTTTGTGCAGAAGTTCCTTTTGACCCATTTTTTTTCTTTTGCTTGTTTGCTTCCTTTTGACCAGGGGTTCCTTTTCGTCCCGTTTTTCCTTTTGCTTGCTTAGAAGCAGCCTCTCCATAAAGAATTTTGAGGCAACTTGATTCTGAGATGACTTGAGTGGTGTATGGATAGCATTGCGACTTCGTGCAGACCCAACCCAATTCCAAACATAACTTCTTTATTCTGTCGCTATTAAGCTCAAAATTCAGACACCTCTCTGTCGGAGCATCTTCCATGCCTGGGTTTTCGGAGAAACCATTCTGGCCCTAACCCCTTCAATCGGCTTTGCGTCGGTACTGTTTGAAGTCTTGCGTACCCTTTGCTGGATCCCTTCCATGATTACCCTTCAAAACTTCCCCTTTGGTGGCGCTTCTTAGGATGCCCCCAGTTTTGATTGATGCAGAGCAAATGAATGCATCTTTCTTTGCCAATTTTTATTATCTTTTTTATCATCATTTTTTTTTAATTTTTTTTTCGATTTTTTTTTTGTGCTTTCATAGGAAAGGATAGGGAAAGAGTATAAACATGAGTGGAACGTAAACTGATCCCTTTTTATTGATAAGACAAAATTTGTGTACAAAAGACATTTAGATTTACAAATGAAAACTTGAATGGAAATGAAAATGAAAAGAAAACTAGACCCTAAAAGATAGACTCTAGGTGGACTGTGATGGACTAGGGTTGGATTGACTGTAGTGACTTTGTTCTTCTCGATGCTTAAATCGATCAGACAGGTTGTTGTTGGTCTTGAACAATTCCTTTGTTCTTTTGGAGGTTTGATCTAAACCTTCTCAGATACAAACTTCATTCATTTTTAAGAAAAGTTCGAAAGGATCGAACGATTCTTGTTCAGCAATTTTTTTTTGCATTAATCCCATGGTTAGGCAAGGGATTGGTTGTTATTCAACTTGCTCTTGGGGATGACGGACCCATTGTCAACCAGGTCTTGTAGACGGTTTTTTCAAACTCCAGCATGATTCGGTCTTATGCCCATGTCCTTGATGGTACTCACAGTATTCATTGGCTTTGAAATTCCGGGGCAGGGGGTTTGGTAATGGCCTTGCTTCTAAGGCTTCAGTAAATTTGCTTTCATTGCTTCTCAGAACACCAAAAGGATTGGCATGCCGAGATCAGTATATTGCCTCCTTGGCTGATTGTTTCCCAAATTCCCAACACATAAAGGATTCATGGGGATTATACTGGCTATTTCATTTGTCTCACTGGACCCAGCATGATTCTGCTTCTTGTATGAGTCTTCTTTGAGTTGACCCAACTGGATTAAGTCTTCCACCTTAGTTGCAGTTGCAATGAGCGATTGAAACATAGGCAAGTACTGTGTTTGAAGCTGTGACTGGTAGACAGGCCATAAATTCTTGATTATTATGTCAACTTGTTCCTGTTCAGAGGGTCGGTTGATCATTTGAGCAGCCTTGGCCCTCCACCTCGTAAGGAACGAGGAAAAGGGTTCGTTGTTTTTCTGTTTGGTGGTTTCTAGCTCCCTCCGGGTAACATCCACTTCGATATTATAATGGTACTGCATGTTGAAAGCATTGCATATGTCCTCCCAATTCTTCATTTTGGAATGATCCAAGCTCACAAACCATCTTAATGCAGCACCAGTCAAAGATTGCTGAAATAACTGAGCAAGGAGCTCGCTGTTCAGGCCCAACGGGTTGAGGGCACCCACATACATTTTCAGGTGCATTTTGGGACAAGTGGTTCCATCAAACTTGTCCATGTTGGGCATTTTGAACTTCATGGGCAGTCTTGCTTCAGGGAACAAGGACAAGGAGTCCATGTCCACCACTTCCTTGTGTGTCTTGAGGGCAGTAATAGACTTTTCCAACAATTCCAGCTTCTCTCTCATTTTCTGAGCTTCTAGCTCAGAAGCAGTTCCAGAGGGCATGTCATCCAAGGCAGGGTTTGAGGACGTCGGTGCAGCGCCAAGTCCCTGATTGGAGGCAGCAGGTCCGCTTCCCCCAGCTGAAGCTCCATTTCCATTACCACCACCTAGTTCAGCTATTAGGGCAGTCCTTTGGGCGGCCAATGCCTCATTCATTCTAACCTCCATTCTGGCCTCCAGTTGTTCAATGAGGTTTTGGATGTCAGTAAGTGATGCCATTGGTGCAGTTGGAGTTGTTGGACTTGTGGATGAGAGCTCAGTTGGTGTTTCGGGTACAGGTGGTCTTTGGAGGGGTACCTGTGAAAGGACATAGTCAAAACGATTAGACTATCCTATATAAGGTGCTTTCATAGGGTATGTGAGATAATGTGAGGTAGGGTAGTGTTGGTATGCTAGGACACCTAGGATAGAACCCAATGGGATGTGATATGTAAGGTAGAGTGCTTAGGGCTGGACACCTCGACTTTTCGAAAGGCCCTAAGTTCTCAAAAAAAAAAATTTTTTTTTTTTGGGCTTTAGGGGCCACAATGTGAACTTTTGGGCCTTTGTGGCCAAATTGGGCATTTTTGGGCCTTTGGGGCCAAATTAAGAATTTTTGGGCCTTTGTGGCCAAATTGGGTATTTTTGGGCCTTGAAATGGAATGTTTTCTTTTGTGAAGTATGGGATGAATGTGTGAATGCGCACAACATCACAACATAATTCATTTTAATGGAATGATTCAGCATCATTGGGTGCATACAGCCCTAAAGGATAGGTTCTATAGGCTATGACACAAATAGAGGATTGGCTTATTAAGGGACCCTTGAACCTTGAGCATGGATATACCTAACCACATGTGAAACAAGGAGTTTCGCGTGGGTCCAACGGTACGCATACTCATGGGCCATCCCCAAAAGGATTAGGGACGGTTTGCGGTAACAGGGAGGACGCTTTGGCTGTCCGTCGACATAATCAAAGAGACCTGCCGATCAGCGCTATTCAGACTCAGAAGTTTGAACAGAGAGAGAAGAAATTCATTTGAAATTCATTTTTTATGCAATGGAGAAAAGGATTCTCAATCGTGCAAATAAATAAACAAATTTGAATGATTCAAAGTAAATTTCAATTAGGTCCAAATTCTTTTTATTAAGCATTCTTAAAGAAAGAATACTTAATCTTTGTTGGGGTACCCTGCAAAACAAAGCATAGTAAAATAATACCCTAAAGAAGGGCAGGTTAGCTTACACAACAATTGTAGTCCACTTTATGCAAAATGATTACATAAGTCCCCAGCAAAGTAGCCAAACTGTGAACCCCTTCCCCAAATATCAAGGCATATGAATGCATGTAACTAAGGGCAGAAATGCACGTGAATGTATGAGTCGCCACCTTGTTTAATTATTTTAGGGTAAACTAGGAAAAAACCCTAAGTGACTCTAATTTTCAATTAACCTAATTGCCAGATTAATTATCCCAATGTTTAAGGCATGGTCTACGAACCCGAGGTGGATCCCGAGACTATGTCATGCTGATGAACTAACCTATGGATGAATGCTTTGCAAGGTAATTGGACCAAATGAAAATATTTATGTGATTTCGACTTGCCGCTCGGGTTTAAATCCCAAACGTGCCTACGTACTTCCGTTTGAATGGAAGATCAAAGTCAACGTAGTTCGATAGGCCTTTTTAAAAGGGCTTTGAATGGGTATGCTTAACGCATGAGTGTGTGTATGCTTCATGCATTTGTTTAGGCATTTTGCCAAAGAATTGATTGATTAGGCATTTTGCCAAAGAATTGATTGATTAGGCATTTGTTGCCAAAAATGGATTAAGGCTTTTAGCCAAAGAGTTTTGTGATTTAGGCAATTTGTTTGCCAAAAGATTGATTTATTTAAAGGCTTTTAGCCAAAAATGTGTAGATTTGAAGGCTTCTAGCCAAAATATTGATTTAGGCAATTTATTTGCCAAAAGATGTTGATTGGGCGATTGTCGCCAAAATGCTTGATTTTAAGGCTTTTAGCCAAAAGATTGATTAATTTGAAGGCTTTTAGCCAAAATGAGTTGATTTAGGCAATTTGTTTGCCAAAAGATTGGTTGGGCGTTTGACGCCAAAATTGATTGATTTAAGGCTCTTAGCCAAAAGATTGATTAATTCGAAGGCTTTTTGCCAAAGTTTTGATTTAAGCGATTTGTCGCTAAAAGTGGTTAATCTTACTTATAGGCAATTTGTTTGCCAAAAATGATTAACTGAATTGCAATGTAGGCAATTGATTGCCAAAGAAAAACGTGTTTAATTAAGGCTATTTAGCCACAATTATTGATTAATTGGACTTAAGCCGAATTGTTCGAAATAAAGGCGATCACCATAGCTATTGATTAACTAGGCTTTAGCCAATATTGTCGGATTTTAGGCTTTAATACCACGATTATTGATTAACCGGGCATGTTAGCCTGAGCTTAATTAATTGAGGCAATTTATTTGTCAAATTGATGATGTGAATGCATTTATGCAGTTGTAGAATTATTAGGAGTAGAAGAGAAGCATGCATGAAGTGCTAAAATTAAATAGGCAGAGTTTAGTTCATGTACCTGATTTAATCGACGGCCACTTCTTAACTCCAGGTTAAGCTCCTCGTTAAGGGAATATTAATTAACTTAATTTTAATGACCAAATAGCAAAGCAAGAAAGCAATAAAGCTAAATTAAAATGCAGAAAAGCAGTAAAGAATCGCAAGGAGCGTAGGGGAGAAGGAGCGTCCGTCAACACAGACTGAGTGAGTTGAAAGGTCACACCGGGGCTGTATTTATAGGCGAAAACGGACTATTTTGGCGGCCTGGGCCGCTGGGCTCGACGGCGTGAGCCGCCGGATTCCGGCGGCCTGAGCCGCTGGGCGTAGTGGCCGGCGCACTCTCTAGTTTTACGCTTCGGAGGCTTTTCCGGGAGCTACGGTCCTCCAAAAAATATTCCGGGACCAGTTTCGCGATCCTCGCGACGTCCCGGATGTTTTAAGTACCATATTGGCATACTTCCGGTAAATTTCCAAAATGGCCTCTGGTCTGGCCGAACTGTTTGCAGTCTGGAAAAACTGGCTTTTTGAGCCTCAAAATTTGAGTATTCACACTACGGCTCAGACCAGCAGCCGCCTGAGGGGGTGGAGACAGTGGTGCATCATCGGAAGAAGAGCCGTCCTCATCCTCCTCGGAAGAGTCGAGCAGGATGCCCTCAACCTCCAGTCCCGTCCGAAGCCACTCTACCTCCGCCTGGAGTCGGCTCACAGCGCTAGACTGACGAGACTGATGCCTCCGCAGCCTACCGATCTCTAGGTCCTGCAGAACAAAGATGTGTAAGGAAAGATAAAAATAATAATAAGGAAGAAGGATGAGGCACAAGAAGGCTGTACTTACCCGCTCATGTACATCAGAGTAGAGCCGACCGATGTAGGATCGGGCAAACCCGAATCGCTGGCAAATCTCCTGGTACCTCTGAGCCGGCACCTGCAAACAAGAAAATCCATTAAAAGGCTATTTAGGTAAAGTGTTCTTAACTTTGTAAATCCAGTTTATAACTCACATGTGTGGTGTGCTCAAGGTCCAGCTGCACTGGAGGAGGAGCCTGCCGAAGATCAGCAAGAATGACGATGCCTGATCCCAAGCCTAGACCAGGGTCCAGCACCACCTCCATGTCTGGTGGGAACGGGACGTCACCCAATACCACACCGGCCGGTCCAGCTGGAGCAGCCGCAGCACCCGCCTCAGACGCTGCCTCCGCCCTGTAGTGAGCTGCAGTCTTATGCGTCTTCCGCTCCTGCATTAAGTTACAGAGAAAGCAATGGTATCAGTGATCTGAAATAGTGAAAATAATAATGAAAGTAAATAAGATCGAAGATCCGAAAAATCACCTGAGTGTACTCGAGAATCTCGGGAAGCCGCGCCTGCATCCGAGAGGCGAAGTAAGCAGGGAAATCACCAACGGACAGAAAATCGTTTGCCGAGAAGCCCCTGCACTCCACCTCCAGATCCTCCTGGGTCAAGCCCTCCAGGAGACACATGTGCCGAGGAGGGGCATAAGGCACCCTCCGCTGTGTTGGGGCCACCGGAGTGTCGAAAACTCTCTCTCTGAGGAAGTATCGATCAGCCCAGTACCCTCGCATCAGCAGGCTCGATCTGGTATGCAACTCAGCCACCTCCCGGCCCAGGTAGGTCCTCCAAGCCTCGCAATCCCACGAAGTCAGGAACAGCTGCAAAAGAATAAGAAATCAGTAATTGTTGTGCATTAAAATAAAAGGGGACAAAGCTAAGCTAAGTGTTCAGAGGTTCTGTTTGTACTTACATCGGACAGCTCCCAGTCGTTAAGGAAGCTCCGCTAGTACTCAGGATCCTCGCCACTGGCATAAGTGTGATGGCAATGGGCCAAGTAATGAGGAATCCTCCTAGACTCGGTAGGAGAGTCACCGCTCGGACCACCCGGATAGATACAGTACTCGTATGACCATACCTGCAACAGAAACAGAAATGATATAAGTTAGTTGAACAGTTAAGAATGACAAAGAAGAAGCTGAAGGGTGAAAGAATGTTACCTCCAGAGGCCGGATGAACAGCCAGTTTGACTCACCACTACCACGAGTCCAGACATCCAGACCGTGGTAGAGATGAGCCAAACCTAGTGTGGCCCAGTCGAAGGACCCGACCTGGCTCAAATCCCTCAGACACTTGGTCCTGTGAAAAAACTTGGCAATCACATTTCTGGAATCGTGAAACAACGTCTCTAAACTAATCTCAGTGCATGCAATCCTCAAATCTGAGGGCTACGTAACTATTCTAACCTTTCTTTTTCATTTCTAGTCTTTTGTTTCTTAAAAATCTCATTTTCATAAGTATTTAGTTGATTTGTGATTGTTAAAACGTAATTTTGCCCACTGTTGGACTTTTCTGAGTTGTGTTTAATCACTTTTGACAAAAAGAACACGTAAAAAAAGTAGTTTGAAAGGTAGTTGCGGACTAGAGCAGCCGCGTCACGCAGCTACTACCTACGTGACACGACTGTTCATGTCCAAAAGCCCTTAACCTGGACTGGACCACCCGCGTGACGCAGCTGTTCGTGTATTTAGTTTCCATTTTGTTTGTATATTTGTATTTAATATTTTGTTTTGAATAAATAATCAACATATCTGAGAATTTTAATAAGTCACGAAAAGTTCCATTACTTAGCTAGGAGTTCCGTCACGCGACTGTTCTTCATAGAACAGCTGCGTAACGCAACTATTCCAATTTCCAGGGCAATAACAAAAGTTCCGTCACGCGACTGTTCTTCATAGAACACCCGCGTGACGCGACTGTTCTAAAGTTCCAGAATAAATGGTGAAGTTCCGTCACGCGACTGTTCTTCATAGAACAGCTGCATGACGCAACTATTCTAAGTTCCAGAATAAATAATGAGAGTTGTGCCACGCGACTGTTCTTCATAGAACAGATGCGACTGTCTTCAAATTCCAGAACAATTTCCTTATTTTGTCTTAATTTCATGTTACTAAGTAGATTTTTAATCTTAATCCGGAAAATGACCAATAATGGGCAAATTAAGTCTTAATCAAACTAAATCAATTAATTTATTGTGATTGTGAGATTTTACGATTTAATATTTATTGCTTCTTTGTGATTATATTATTAAACTCGGTTTGTGGCCTGCCTTTAACCATAAGGCAAGAGCGGGTCTTTTAATTTTATTTGATGTGTATTATGGATGAATGGTGGATGTGATGATTAATTTATGAATGAATGCAATGGATGAATCTAGTTGGGACGATTAACTAATTTTCCACATAGGAACTCGGTTCGATTTGTTCGGGTTGGGTTTAGTTAAATAATTCGACTTTTCCAAAATAAAATTCAATTAGAAATCATAGGTTAAAAGAGGCCGGTTTTCCGGGCGTCGGCTTCCAACGGGCCGACGTACCTAATTCCCTTACCTAGAATTGTACTTGGTACGCCTGACCAGTTTTTCTAAATAATTTGACCTTGAATAAAAATGGGTTAAATGGAGTCATTTAATAAAATTAAAATTGGAAACGGTCCCATTGTCGAAAAAATGGGTGGCGACTCAAAAATAATTTATAAGACCGATTTATCGGCATCGCGTATCCAAAAAAGATTTTTATCACCCTTTTCCAAAATAAACTATAAATAATAAAAAAAGAGACGTTTTCTGAGATCCTTTTCCGGGGTTTTCAAAGGGATTCTCAAATGGGGCGAAAATAATTGATAATTCTAGTTGGTTATGGCATAGAAGACTTGGACATGCAAGCATGCACCTTATTTCTAAACTGTCTAAGAAAGATTTGGTACGTGGTTTGCCAAAGTTGAAATTTGAAAAAGATCACATTTGTGATGCTTGTCAAATGGGCAAACAAACCAGAACTTCTTTTAAATCTAAGGGCATGATTTCTACTTCTAGACCTTTAGAATTGCTACATCTTGATTTATTTGGTCCAATTACTCCTTCTAGTCTTGGAGGAAAATTCTATGCATTTGTTATTGTAGATGATTACTCAAGATTCACCTTGACACTCTTCCTTAGAAATAAGGATGAGTCATATGACATGTTTGTTCATCTGTGCAAGAAAATACAAAATGAGAAAGGATACAACATCACGGCAATTAGAAGTGATCATGGAGGAGAATTTGAAAATCAGAAATTCAATGCTTTTTGCAACGAGACAGGAATCTTCCATAACTTCTCAGCACCTAGAACACCTCAACAAAATGGAGTGGTGGAACGCAAGAATAGAACACTTCAAGAGATGGCCAGAACCATGCTAAGTGATTCTAAACTACCAAAGTATTTCTGGGCAGAAGCAGTCAACACTGCCTGTTATATTCTAAACAGGGCTTTGGTAAGATCTGAACTTAAAAAGACTCCATATGAGCTATACAAAGGTAGAAAACCAAATATTGGTCATTTTCATATTTTCGGGTGCAAATGCTTTATTCTAGATAACAAGAAAAATCATCTTGCTAAATTTGATGCAAAATCTTATGAAGGGATTTTTCTGGGATATTCTAATAATAGTAAAGCATATAGAGTATTTAATAAAAGGACTTTAGTTGTAGAAGAATCAATACATGTTGTGTTTGATGAAACTGACTCTACTTCTAGAACATTAGAAAATGATGATGTTGTAGATTCTAATCCTGAGAAGCAGAATGAGCAATTAGAACAACTAGAACAGCCAGAAAGTGATCAGAACATCAATAATCAGGCTGAACCAGAATTAGAACATGAAGATCAGAACATAGTTGAAAGCCAAATGCCAGAAATAGAAAATGAAGATTCTCAATTACCAAAAGAATGGCGATTTCACAAGTATCATCCCCAAGAAGACATAATGGATAACCCCTCAGAAAGGATGATGACTAGAGCTCAACTTAGAAGATATTTTGGTAATGTTGCTTTCGTTTCTCAATTAGAACCTAAAAATTTAGAAGATGCTCAAAATGATGAAAGTTGGATTCTTGCTATGCAAGAAGAGCTAAATCAATTTGAGATAAACCAAGTTTGGAAACTTGTTTCTAGACCTAAAAACCATTCTATTATTGGAACAAAATGGGTGTTTAGAAATAAGCTTGATGAACAAGGTAATGTTGTGAGAAATAAAGCAAGATTAGTGGCTCAAGGGTACAACCAAGAAGAAGGCATCGATTTTGATGAAACCTTTGCTCCGGTTGCTAGACTTGAGGCCATTAGAATGCTTTGTGCATTTGCATGCTTTAAAAACTTCATGTTGTATCAAATGGATGTGAAAAGTGCTTTTCTAAATGAAGAGGTGTATGTAGAACAACCTCCGGGCTTTGAGATTTTTGATAAACCTAATCATGTTTACAAACTTACTAAAGCTCTTTATGGTTTAAAGCAAGCTCCTAGAGCTTGGTATGAAAGATTGAGTAAGTTTCTATTAGAAAATGGTTTTTCAAGAGGAAAGGTTGATACAACATTATTTATTAAAAACAAAGCACATGATATTCTAGTTGTACAAATATATGTTGATGACATAATCGGTTCTACTAACGACCTTCTTTGTAAGGAATTTTCTAAGATTATGCAGGGTGAGTTCGAAATGAGTATGATGGGAGAATTAAATTTCTTCCTAGGGCTTCAAATCAAACAATGTGAGAATGGAATTTTCATTAATCAAGCAAAATATACTAGAGAGTTGTTGAAACGATTCAAAATGGAAAATGCCAAGGTATGTAGTACTCCAATGAGTTCATCGTCAAAATTAGAAAAAGATGAAAAAGGCAAAGACGTGGATATCAAGCTGTTTAGAAGTATGATTGGTTCTTTGCTATATCTAACGGCAAGCAGACCAGACATACACTTTAGTGTTTGTCTATGTGCTAGATTTCAATCGTGTCCCAAAGAATCTCACTTAATTGCTGTGAAGAGAATACTAAGATATCTTTGTGGAACTTGTAATCTGGGTCTGTGGTATTCTAAAAATGATACATTTGATCTTGTTGGGTATAGTGATTCTGATTTTGCAGGAAGCAGAATAGATAGAAAAAGCACGTCTCGACTTGTTAATTTCTGGGTAGCGCCCTTGTATCATGGTTTAGCAAGAAACAGACATCTGTTGCTCTTTCTACTACAGAAGCAAAGTATGTTGCTGCTGGAAGTTGTGTTGTACAAGTTCTATGGATAAAACAACAGTTGGCAGACTATGGACTGAAATTAGAAACAGTGCCTATCAAATGTGACAACATAAGCGCCATCAAGTTATCCAAGAATCCAGTTCAGCATTCTAGAACCAAGCATATAGAACTCAAACATCACTTCATCGTGATCACGTACAAAAAGGTGATATCGTGATTGAGTTTATTCCTACAGAAAAATAATTGGCAGATATCTTTACAAAACCTTTGAATGAAAGTCAATTCTGCTCAATTAGAAGAGAACTTGGTATGTTAGTTCTAAACTCGTAACTTTAGAACTCTGTAAGTATGTTCTAGACTGCTTTCTAATTTCAAGAATAGAAGATTTGCTATGTTTTAATTTTTATTCTGTGTGAAAACTGATTTTTGTCTAAAAACGCACATTGCTCCGATATGACTTTCTAAAGTCATTATCAGAATCTTGCTTTAGACTAAAACAGTTATTTTATTGTGTTTGTTTTTATTATGTTTTTTTTTTTGTGTGTCTTTAGTGCTTTGGCGGTTTTAGGGTTTTATTTTTTGTTTTATTTCCTTTATTTATTTTGTTTCTTGTGTCCTATTTGTCGTTTTGAATTCCATTTAAAAACTGTTCTGTATTTCTTTCTTCCGCCACTTAAGGGTCTCTATTTTGTGTTAACTGCTTAGTATTCTCTTTATCTTCTCTTTGAAAACTGAAACCCTAAGTTGCTTTTGAGTTTCCGCAACAATGGCTGAATCTAGTTCAAACTCCTCATCTGACTCTCTTACCGAGCAAGAGCTTCAACTTCTGAAGAAGCTTTCAAAGAAGTATGAACAGAAAGAGATGAAGGAGAAAAAGGCAGAGGAGAAACCTAAGAAAAGAAAAACCGAAACGGGTACTTCACAGAAACAAGCAACGAAAGCTCATGACAAAAGTAAGTCGGTTCTCTCAACTTACCCTCTCATGCGTTCTTATGTGATAGACTGGAAGTTTTTTGGTGGTAATGAGTTTAATTTTAAGGAGCTCTTTGAGTTCCAAGGCTGGATGAACTTTCTGTCCTTAAATGCACTATGTTATGAGAGTTTAGTGAAGGAATTTTATGGCTCGTTGAAAGCTAGTGGAACAGAGGCGATCTCTGTGAAACTTTAGGGTGAGTTCAGAGAGTTTTCGTATGATGACTTTGGGAAAATTTTTGGTATTCCAAATGCTAGGTCCAGGGTGACCAAAATCAAAGATGTGTCTAAGGTTAGCGACTACAAAAAGGAAGATTTTGTGAGAAAAATTGTGAAGAAGTTGTTTGCAGATAAACAGGGCTCGATAGAATGCTCTAACCTAATAGAGAGCATGAAATGGTTGTACAAACTTATCGTTCATTATATCTATCCCAAGAGCGCCTCTTTGACATATGTGAATCAGCTAGAATTGTGTATAATGTGGCACATTGTTGAGAGAAAACCCCTCAACCTATGTCACATTATTTTTGATAAGCTGCAGAATAATCCCAAGAAGCTACCTTACAGGATGATTCTTACACCAGTTTTTGAGTTTTTGAATGTTAATTTGGATGAGCATGTTGGTAGTTCTATTTCTAAGTTGGACAATGGGTCCTTGAAGATGAAAGATGAGGAAGAAGAGAAAGAAAAGGAAGTAAAAGAAGAAAAGAAGGAAAAAATGAAGGAAGAAAAGGGAAAAGAAGAAATTGAAAAACAAAAGAAAGTAAAAAGCGAAACTGAAAAGAAGAAAGAAAAAGGAAAAGGGAAGTTGGAAGAAATAGTAAAAGAAGAGAGGAAATCAGAAGAGAAAGAAGAGGAAAAGAAGTTAGCAGAAAAGGCTGAAGAAGAAGAAGAAGGAACACAAGAAGAGGAATTAGAAGAGGCAAGAAAAGAAGAAAAAGAAAAGGAAAGCACTGTAGAAAAAGAAGAAAAAGAAAAGGAAAGCACTGTAGAAAAAGAAGAAAAAGAAAAGGAAAGCACTGTGGAAATAGAAGAAACAGAAAAAGAAAGCACTGTAGAGAAAGAATAATCAGAAAAAGAAACAGGAAAGATGGAAGAGCCGGAGAAGACAGAAAAGGGGAAGAAAGTGGAAGAAGGCAGTGATATTGAAACTGAGAAGCTAGAGATTAGCGATGAAGATAAGACAGAACAGGAGTCTGAGTTGTTATCTGCACAAAGAAGCAGGGAAATTATGCTGGGGAGAATAGAAAAGGAACTCATAAAGGAGCACAACAAGGAAATTGATGAGGCAATACAGCAGTGTCAGACTATTATTGAACAGAATCAATCACTCATCAAAACCTTGGAGAAAATGAAGGATGTGAACACGAGGAAGCTAGCCACTCTCAAAGTGAAAGGGACAACCTACATCCCCTCCTCAGAAAAGCCAAAGAATGTGAAGCATACTGCTGGCAAGCACAGGACTCATGAAAGAAGCCTCCACTACACCCTTCTTCTAAAAGGCCAGAGAGTCCTTCTGAGACTGCTCCAGCTCAGCCTTTGAGGAGTTCTAAGAGACTTAGAACTAGTCTTAAGCTTCTCTGATCTGTTTTCTATATGTTGTGAACAATTTATTTTATTTTGTTTCTTTGCTTTATCTTCGTAGGATTATTTGTTTTTAAACTGTTTATTTTCTTTATTTTTGCTGTGATTTTGTCTAACCCTTTTTATATGATGACAAAAAGGGGGAGAACAGGTATTTTGGTGATATTTTGAACACTGTTGGTACGTCCTTGGCAACCAAAGTACTTATATAGTGGTTATTTGTGTGCTAATATTTTCTAATCTGTATGGTTATCATCTTCTATATGGTCTGTTTGGTGAGCTCTATTTTCTATATGATAAGCTGTGTAATTTTTTTTAGAACTTAGATTCTTATTCTAACGACTGTCTTGCAGGTTGAATATAAGATCCTTTGTTCTATTTCTAATATCAAATTCTATTCTTTTGCTCTGACCATATGTTCTGTTTATTAGAACTTAGAATGTTTTGTCAATCTCGGCTAGTTCTAAAATACATATGCTCTGATTGTCAGGACTTAGAATATCTTGCTAGTTCTAAAATCAGTTTCTAAAAAGGTCTCCCTAGTTCTAATTTTCGTAAAACAGTTTTACTGCATCTATTCAGGGCGAGCAAAATACATGTTCTAATATGCTCCACTCTAAAAATCTTTTGGCATGATTAGAATTTATATGTATAAAATTCAGGGAGAACACATGTTTTTATGCTTGCTAAATTTATTGGTTTTTTCATTGTGAACACTCAAATTTTGAGGCTCAAAAAGCCAGTTTTCTCGGACTGCAAACAGTCCGGCCGGACCAGAGGCCATTTTGGAAGTTCACCGGAAGTATGCCAATATGGTACTTGAAACGTCCGGGGCGTCGCGAGGATCGCGGAACTGGTCCCAGAATTTTTTTCGGAGGTCCAGAGCTCCCGAAAAAGCCTCACCCAGTTTGTGTTGACGGACGCTCCTTCTCCCTTACGCTCTTTGCGATTCTTTACTGCTTTCTTGCATTTTAATTTAGTTTTATCGCTTTCTTGCTTTGTTAAGTGGTCACTAAAATTAAATTAATTAAAATTCCCTTAGCGAGGAGCTTAACCTGGAGTTAAGAAGCGGTCGACGATTAAATCAGGTACGTAAGTTAAACTCTGCCTATTTAATTTTAGCACTTCATGCATGCTTCTCTTCTACTCCTAATAATTCTACAACTGCATAAATGCATTCATATCATCATATAGGCAAGTAAATTGCCTCAATTAAAATATGATTAAGCTAAATGCCCGGTTAATTAATAATCGTGGTATTAAAAGCTTAAATCCGACAATATTGGCTTAAAATATCTTGTCTACCAATGGCTATGGTATGATTGCCTTTATTTCGAACAATTTTCGGCTTAAGTCCAATTAATCAATAATTGTGACTGAGAGGCCTTAATTAATCACGTTCTTTTGGCATTAAATTGCCTACATTGCAGTTCATTTAATTACTTTAGGCAAACAAATTGCCTATAAGTAAGAATAACCAATTTTTGGCAACAATTTGCCTAAATCAACCCATTTTTTGGCTAAAAGTCTTAAATCACTCAATTTTGGCGACAATCGCCTAAATAATCAACTTTTTGGCAATAATTGCCTAAAATTAATCTTTTTGGCTAAAAGTCTTCAAATCAACACATTTTGGATAAAAAGCATTTAAATAACCAATCTTTTGGCAATCAGATTGCATAAATCACAAAACTTTTTGGCCAAAGGCCTTAATCCATTTTTTGGCAAACCAATAAGTCCAATCAACATTTTCTTTGGCAAACCAATAAGCCCAATCAACATTTTTGGCAAAATGCCTAAACAAAATGCACAAAGCATACACACACTCATGCATAAAGCATCCCCATTCAAAGCCCTCTAAAAGAGGCCTATCGAACTACGTCGACTTTGATCTTCTATTCAAACAGAAGTACGTAGGCACGTTTGGGATTTAACCCCAAGCGGCAAGTCAAAATCACATAAACACTTTCATTAGTCCAATTGCATCATCTTACACCTTGCAAAGCATCCTTTCATAGGTTAGTTTCATCAGCATGACATAGTCTCGGGATCCACCTCGGGTTCGTAGACCATGCCTTAAACTTTGGGTTAATTAATCTAGTAATTAGGTTAATTAAAATTGGAGTCACTTAGGGTTTTTCCTAGTTTACCCTAAAATAATTAAACAAGGTGGCAATTCACACATCACGTGCATTTCTTCCTTAGTCACATGCATTCACTTGCATTTTGATGTTTTGGGGAGGGGTTCACAGTTTGGCGACTCTGCTGGGGAATACTTATGTAATCTTTTTGCATAAAAGTGGACTACGATTGCTGTGTAAACTAACCTGCCCTTCTTTAGGGCATTATTTTACTATGCTTTGTTTTACAGGGTACCTTGACATAAATCGAGTGTTCTTTCTTTAAGAATACTTGATGATGGGAAATTGGAACTTAATTGACAAATTTGATTAAAACATTTAAATTTGTTGATTTATTTGCACGATTGAGAATCCTTTTCTCCATTGCATAAAAAAAATGAATTTCAAATGAATTTCTTCTCTCTCTGTTCAAACTTCTGAGTCTGGATAGCAAGTAGTGCTGATCGGCAGGTCTCTTTGATTATGCCGACGGACAGCCAAAGCGTCCTCCCTGTTACCGCAAACCGCTCCTAATCCTTTTGGGGGTGGCCCATGAGTATGCATACCGTTGGACCCACGCGAAACTCTTTGTTTCACATGTGGTTAGGTATATCCATACTCAAGGTTCAAGGGTCCCTTATAAGCCGATTCTCTATTTGAGTCATAGCCTATAGAACCTACCCTTTAGGACTGTATGCACCCAATGATGTGAATCATATTCATTAAACAGATTATGACGTGTTGTTATGCGCATTCACGACATATCATAAACATGGGGTAAACACAAAGAGAGCATGAAACACTCTTCTCATTCATGCACAATTGGACAAAAGAGTCCATCTACATCAGCTACCCTGATACACCAATCACCGTACTTAATCCAGCTACCCTTATCCTTACAGGTGCCCACGATCCAAGTGCCCACATCTGTGCCAGCTACACCTACAGTACTATCACCAGCTTCACCAGCTACACCAGCTTCACCTACAACTTCGACAGCTTTACCTACACCAATGGCATCGCTTGCTGATATCCAAACCCTCATTGAACAACTGGAGGCCAGAATGGATGCCAGAATGAATGAGGCCCTGGCCGCCCAAAGGGCCGCCCTGATAGCTGAATTGGGTAATAGGAATGGTAATGGAAATTCGGCCGGGGGAAGTGGACCTGCTGCCTCCAATCAGGGTCCTGCTGCTGAACCAACAAACCCCACCCTAAACCTGGATAATGTGCCCTCCAAAACTGCTTCTGAGCTGGAAGCTCAGAGAGTGAGAGAGAAGCTAGAACTCCTGGAAAGATCTATCACTGCTCTCAAAACCCACAAAGAAGTATTGGACATGGACTCCTTGTCCTTGTTCCCCGAGGCAAGACTGCCAAACAAGTTCAAGATGCCCAACATGGACAAATTTAATGGAACTACTTGTCCTAAAACTCATTTGAAGATGTATGTGGATGCTCTTAACCCGTTTGGTTTGAGCAGCGAGCTCCTTGCTCAGTTGTTCCAATAATCTCTCACCGGTGCTGCTTTGAGGTGGTTTGTTAGCCTGGACCGCTCTAAGATGAAAACATGGGAAGACATTTGTAATGCCTTCAATTCACAGTACCACTATAACATGGAGGTGGATGTCACTCGAAGAGAACTAGAAACCACCAAGCAGAAAAGCAATGAACCCTTTTCCTTGTTCCTTACGAGGTGGAGGGGCAAGGCCGCCCAGATGATTAACCGGCCTTCTGAACAAGAACAGGTGGACATAATAATAAAGAACCTGCAACCTGTCTACCAACACCAACTACAAACCCAGTACCTACCAACATTCTAGTCGATCATTGCCACTGCTACGAAGGTAGAAGATCTGATTCAAATGGGGCAACTGAAAGAAGACTCAAGAACCTCAAAGTACAAGAAACCTAGCCAAGCTAGTAAAGTCCACGAAGTGGCAAGCATCACCCCCACTAACCCTTTGCGTGTGGGGAACATGAGAAATGGCAGCCAATCCAGAAGAACCTATACTGATCTCGGGATGCCAATCCTTTTGGTTTTTCGAGAGGCTGTCAAGGCCAACTACATCAAGCCCTTGGAAGCAAGGCCACCACCAAACCCATTACCAAGAAATTACAAAGCTAATGAATACTGTGAGTACCATCAGGGGTATGGGCACAAGACTGAAGCGTGTTGGACGCTTAAGAACCGTATCCAAGACTTGGTGTACAACGGCTCTATTATTCCAAGAAGTAAGCCAAATATTAGCACTAATCCCTTACCAAATCATGGGGTAAATGCTATTATTGCTTACTAGGAACTGATCGATCCTTTCGAACTGTTCCTAGAAATGAATAACATCTGTGTCTTGGATCTGAATGACCTAACCGAAGAGCTTGATGCTATAACCAAGAGTGGGAGACAATATGAACCATTAATTTTGGACAAAATCCAAAATAAACCCTACCAGAGGGCAGAGGAGCTAAGAGAAGACCCGGTACTTGCACATCTAAAAAAGACACAAGCTAGGGTATCAATTTGGGAACTTCTAGCATCATCCTTTCCTCATCGCCAAGCTCTTTGCAAGGCTTTGAGTCAACTTCAGACATCAGTGGAGGTTAGCCCCGAAGTGCTAGTATCCACCCTTACCCAATCGTCTAAGATGCAGAGCATCGGGTTTTCTGATGATGACTTACCCAAGGAGGGAGGCAGTCACAACAATGCCCTCTATGTTACCGTCCAGACCCGAGACAAAACTGTGCCCATGGTTCTCATTGACAATGGGTCAGCACTAAACGTCTGCCCACTAAGGGTAGCCAGCTGTCTGGGGTTGGAGGAAACAGATTTCACTCCATCGGACCAAATAGTGAAAGCTTATGACAGTACCCGGAGGGAAGTGTTGGGGGTTGCTACGCTGAAGTTAACAGTCGGGCCGGCTGTGATGGAAGTCCCATTCCAGGTAATTGATGTACCGACTAGCTTCAATCTGCTTCTGGGCCGACCCTGGATACATCACACTAGGGCGGTACCCTCATCCTTGCACCAAAAGGTCAAGTTTCCCTATGAGGATAAAGTTATCACCATTCAAGGGGACGACTACAGCCAGCTGAAAAAGCCAAAGGGCCAGCCTCTCTTTGAGATCAACCCTGAAACTGCCAACCTACCCCTCTCGGGATTTCAATATGACACTGTGCAGTTTATAAAGGGAAAGACTGCAAGCTCTCGAATTCTCTTTGATTTCGGGACGGTGCAAATAAACTGCATAGTGCCTCTGATGCTGAAAATGTCCTATCTGCCAGGAATGATTATGGCAAGATCCGGAAAAACATACCCCACGCTGCAAGCCTGGGAGTGTTCGGTGAATGAGGGGACCTATGGACTAGGCTACGAGCCTACTGACGAAGACCGGGTTGAAAGAGGTAGAAGGGGAAGGAAGGAGAGTATATAGATGCGGCCTTACCTCTTGACTCTGAATGGTTGCTTCTGCAAACCGGGAGAACCGATTCCTTATCGTGGCTTCCAAGAACCATTCCATTGCCCGGCTGCTAAGAAGGTGCTACCTGGGTTAGAGATATTCTCGGATGTCTGGGGCAACAAGCCCGAAACCATAACTGAACTGGAGGAGGAAGACTTCATGCAGCCTAGTCTCTTTGATGAGGTTGCGGTTATCACCAGAAGTGACGAGAATCGAGACTTGCTCAACTTGATCAAGCCAAGCGGAGGACCTCTCACCAACTGGTACGCCGAGGAGGATCGCACTGCTGATAGACCCCCTCCCGAGTCAAACCAAGTGTCAAAATCTGTAACAAAGTCCTGTACTGAGTTCAAGTCTGACCCCGAGTCTGAAACCGAGTCAGAGTCCAGTTCTAGTTCTGAGTCGTCTGTGTCGGATCTAGAAAATCCAGATTTCAAATTCGATGTAATTTTTGAAGACGATTCCATCATAATCAATAAAGGCTTGCAAATTCTTGACTACCCTGCGTGTCTATCTTTCCAAGCATTTCCAAGCAAAAATAATCAAATAAATGAAATAAAAAATGAAAAAGAAAAAATAATAATTGGCAAAGAAGAAAATGAACATACATACATTGCATCTGATTGTATGAACAGGGATCAGGTCAGTGAATGTTTGAAGAAATTTGCTGATTGCTTCATGTGGAAGTCAAGTGACATCACGGGAATTGACCCAGCAATAGTGGTGCACAAGATTCCGGTATACCCTGAGGCTAAGCCAGTAAAGCAGAAGCCAAGGAGGCTGAAAACAGAGTGGTCCTTGAAAATCAAGGAGGAAGTTGCCAAGTAACTGGAGAACAAGTTCATAGAACCTATCGCCTACCCGACGTGGTTAGCAAACATTGTGCCAGTTCCTAAGAAGGATGGAAAAGTCAGAATGTGTGTGGATTATCGGGATTAGAATGAAGCATGTCCGAAGGACGATTTCCCCCTGCCACATATTGATTTGCTGGTAGACCGAATGGCTGGACACGAGATGGTCTCCTTGACTGATCTCGCTGTCGGGTACAACCAAATAATGATGCATTTGCCAGACAAAGAGAAAACGGCATTCATCACAGAGTGGGGAACCTACTGCTATAGGGTCATGCCTTTTGGGCTTAAAAATGCCGAGGCAACCTATCAAAGAATGGCGACAACCATCTTCCATGACATGATTCACAAAGAAGTCGAAGTGTATGTGGACGACTGTGAACACCCAAATTTTGAGGCTCGAAGAGCCATTCTTTTCGGACTGCAAATAGCCCGGCCGGACCAAAGGCCATTTTGGAAGTTCACCGAAAGTATGCCAATATCGTACTTGAAATGTCCGGGACGTCGCGAGGATCGCAGATCTGGGCCCGAAATTTTTTTTGGAGGTCCGGAGTGCCCGGAAAGGCCTCCGGAGTGAAAAGATAGCAAGACCACCGACCACCGGCGGCCCAGCCACCGGCCACGGCGGCCCAGCCGCCCGAGCCCGGCGGCCCCAGCCACCCGAGTCGGCGGTCCGATCCGGTGGCCCAGCCGCCGCACCGCGCGGCCCGGCCCGGCGGTCCGGCTGCCGAGAGCCGGCGGCCCAGCCGCCGATCCCGGCCGCCGAGTCCAGCGGCCCAGCCGCCGGAACAGTCCGTCTTTGCCTATAAATAGTGGCCTCGGCACTCCATTTTCGGGACTCAGTCTGTGTTGACGGACGCTCCTTCTCCCTACGCTCTTTGCGATTCTTTACTGCTTTCTTGCATTTTTTTTTAATTTTAGTTTTATTTTATTGTTGTGATACTTGGTCACTTAAAATTAAATTAAAATTAATTTCCTTAACGAGGAGCTTAACCTGGAGTTAAGAAGCGGTCGACGATTAAATCAGGTACATGAACTGAACTCTGCCTATTTAATTTTAGCACTTCATGCATGCTTCTTTTCTACTCCTAATAATTCTACAACTGCATAAATGCATCTATGTCATCATTAGGCAAACAAATTGCCTCAATTAAATAAATTTAGGCTAAATGCCCGATTAATTAATAATCGTGGTATTAAAGCCTAAATCCGACAATATTGGCTTAAAATACCTAGTTAATTAATAGCTATGGTGTAATCGCCTTTATTTCAAACAAATCTGGCTTAAGTCCAATTAATTAATAATTGTGGCTAAAAGCCTTAATCGATCACGTTTTGGCAACAAATTGCCTACAATTAAATCAATCTTTTGGCAAAATGCCTTAAAATTAATCAACTTATTTTGGCTAAAAGCCTTAAATCAATCATTTTGGCGACAATCGCCCAATCAACATCATTTTGGCAATCAAATTGCCTAAATCACTCTTTTTGGCTAAAAGCCTTAAAATCAATCATTTTGGCGACAATCGCCTAAAATTAATCATTTTTGGCAACGATTGCCTAAATCAATCTTTTTGGCTAAAAGCCATTAAAATCAACACTTTTGGCATCAAATGCCTAAAAATCAATCAATTCTTTGGCAAAATGCCTAAACAAAATGCACAAAGCATACACACACTCATGCATAAAGCATCCCCATTCAAAACCCTCTAAAAGAGGCCTATCGAACTACGTCGACTTTGATCTTCCATTCAAACGGAAGTACGTAGGCACGTTTGGGATTTAACCCCGTGCGGCAAGTCAAAGTCACATAAACACTTTCATTGGTCCAAATCATATCATCCCACACCCTGCAAAGCATTCATTATTTAGGTTAGTTCATCAGCATGACATAGTCTCGGGATCCACCTCGGGTTCGTAGACCATGCTTTAACATTGGATTAATTAATCTAGCATTTAGGTTAATTAAAATTGGAGTCACTTAGGGTTTTTTCCTAGTTTACCGTAAAACAATTAAACAAGGTGGCGACTCTTACATTCACGTGCATTTCTATCCTTAGTCACATGCATTCATATAACATTGATGTTCGGGGAGGGGTTCACAACGACATGGTTGTCAAATCAAAAACAGCTGAAGAACATACAACAGCACTTGAGAAGTTCTTCCTTAGACTTCGAAAGTACAACTAAAAGCTCAACCCGGCGAAATGTCTATTTGGAGCTACATCCGGAGTATTTCTAGGGCACATGGTCAGTCGGAAGGGCATAGAGATTGACCCTTCGAAAGCCAAGGCCATTTCAGAAATGCCAGCACCGAGGACGAAAAAAGAAGTTCGGGGTTTCCTGGGAAGGCTACAGTACATCAGCCGGTTCATTAATCAATTGGCCGATACTTGTGGTCCGATCTTCAAATTACTCAAGAAAGGAGTAGTGGTTAAATGGAATGAGGATTGCCAGAAAGCTTTCGACCAAGTCAAGCAATATCTGCTATCCCCACCAGTTTTACAGCCACCAAGGCTAGGAAAGCCTTTATTATTATACCTATCAGTGACAGAAGAAGCGATGGGTGCAATGCTAGCTCAACAAGCAGAAGACACAAGGATAGAAAATGCTGTGTATTACTTAAGCAAAAGGATGCTAGAATACGAGCTAAAATACAACAAGATAGAGAAGTTGTGTCTGGCTCTAGTTTGGGCCTGTACAAAGCTGCAGCACTACCTCTCGTCTTACACAACCTATATCATTTCTGAATCGAACCCCTTGAAATTCCTTATGGAGAGGCCGGTTCTTGACTGTAAGATGGCTAAGTGGGTATCAGTGCTTAAAGCTTATGATTTAAAATTTATACAACGGAAGGCAGTGAAAGGTGGAGCCTTGGCTGACCAATTAGCAGAATTACCGGTCGAAGACCAAATGCCAGAGGTAGAATTTCCTGACGAAGACTTATTGAGCTTGGAAAGTGAAGTCTGGGAAATGTACTTTGATGGAGCTTCAAACTACCATGGAAACGGGGTTGGAGTAGTATTCAAAACTCCTTGTGGAGAATACATCCCAATCACAGTCAAATTCGATTTCGACTGCACCAACAATGAAGCTGAGTATGAAGCTTGCATCAAGGGGTTAGAAGCGGCCCTGGAAAAGGAAATAAAAGTCCTCAAGGTTTTCGGGGATTCCAATTTAATAGTCTCCCAAGCCTTGAGAAAATGGAAAATTAAGGAAGAGCGTTTGGTTCCTTACCTACAACGTTTGGATGAATTGGCCCAACAGTTTGAGGAACTATCTTTCCACTACCTGCCGCGTGCCAAAAATCAGTTTGCAGATGCCCTAGCTACCTTGGCCTCCATGGTTAATGTAGGGGGAGACCAAGTGATTCGACCTTTGACAGTACGGCTACAGAAACAGCCAGCACACGTCATACATTTGGTAGATGACAAGCCTTGGTATTGGGATATACAGAATTATCTTCAGAATGAAGCCTACCCGGAGGGATCCACCAAGACTGATCAGCGGACATTGAGACAGTTAACATCTGGATATTTCCTTACTGGGGGAGTTCTGTATAGGAAAAGTTGGAATGGCCTGCACCTAAGGTGCGTTGACGAGGAAGAAGCTCAAACCATCATGGATTCCTTGCATAATGGGGAGTCCGGTCCGCACATGCACGGGATAGCCTTGGCTCGGAAAATTATGAACTTGGGTTATTCTGGTCGACCATGAATGCAGATTGCGTGAGGCACGCGCGGAAGTGCCATGAGTGTCAAATTTTTGCCAAGCTGCAAAAGCAGCCTCCGGCCAATCTAAATCCCATTGCTTCGCCCTGGCCTTTCGCAACTTGGGGCATAGACATGATCGGAAAGATCCATCCAAAGGCTTCCAATGGCCATCAATTCATCCTGGTTGCTGTTGATTACTTCACTAAGTGGATTGAGGCAGCCTCCTATTCGATCTTGAATGCCAAGAAAGCAGCACAGTTCGTTCGTACCAACATCCTTTGTCGGTATGGAACACCATTTGAGATCATTACTGATAATGGGTCTCACTTTCAAGGTGAATTTTCGGACCTACTGAAGCAAAAGAAGATCCAGCATCACAAGTCTTCACCCTATCGTCCACAAACAAATGGGGCCGTAGAGGCTGCAAACAAGGCTATAAAGGTCATTTTGCAGAAGACAGTTCAAAAGCATAGAGCTTGGCACGAGCAATTGCCAAATGCCTTGTGGGGATACAGGACTTCAATCAGAACGCCTACTGGGGCAACCCCGTATTCCTTAGTATATGGCATGGAAGCAGTGTTGCCTATTGAGCTGGAAGTTCAGTCGGCGAGGGTTCTCCGGGAAAGCCAGATCAGTGAAGCAAATTGGGCTGAGAATTATCATTTGCAACTCTTGGGTATGGATGAAAAGCGATTGCGAGCAATCCACCAAACTCAAGTTTATCAAAGAAGAATGGCGCGGCATTTTAATAAGAAGGTCAAAGACCGGAAACTGGAAGAAGGTTGTTTGGTTCTGAAGGAGATTAGACAGCCAATCATAGATCCACGTGGGAAGTTTCGTCCTCATTGGGCTGGACCCTATGTGTTAAAGAAGATACTGTCAGGCGGAGCCGTTATTTTGACTGATTTGGATGGTTTGGAATTCACCAATCCATGTAATTTAGATCAGTTAAAAAGATATTTTGTGTAATTGTAATCATTGCATAATGTATGATGAACTACATTAGACCTGATTCTCTTTGAAAAAAGAAATTATATATCGGAGATATGTAGGCAGCCCTCTTTGGGCACGGTCTAAACATTAATAAAAAAATCATTTCATAATTTCATTCTTCTTTGCCAAGAAAAAAAAAAAGAAGAAAAAAAGAGAAAAAAAAGAAAACCCGCTAAGTCGAAAACCCGAAAGGGCGGCTTAGGCAAAAGTCGGGGCCCGCTAAGCTGAAAACCCAAAAAGGGCGACTTAGACAAAAAGGGGTAAGCTCGCTAAGTTGAAAACCCGAAAGGGCAGCTTAGGCAAAAATTAGAGCTTGAAATAAATAAAGTTGGAAAATGCTTGGAAAGCTAAATGATTTTCTCAATTTAAGCTAAAAAGTCAAATCTCATTCCAATATCAGCCCAAAGTCAGGCGGAAAGCAAAAGAGTCCAAACAAATACTGAAGTCTAAATCCAAGTCCAAAGTAAAAAAAAATACATCCAAAAAAAAAAATCCAAAAGCCAAATAAAAGTCAAAATAATAGAAAGATAGTAAAAGCCTATAGGAGGCTAGGTGTCCCGTCTCCTCCGTGGGGCAACATCCTCTGAGTCTTCCCTCGCTGTTAAACTCTGTCCAGCCTCGCCTGTTCGAGGAGCCAACACAATCTCCTCACCAGTCCCAACCTCATCATCAGCGTCAGCCTGAACCCAACCTTCGAGTACACTCAGCAGTGCAGTCCTCCTTGGTCTCTCAATCGGCCAGACAGCAGTAATGAACCAAGCCCGATACTCAGGAGAAGTCTGAACATTGGCAGGATTAGGTAAAGGCCTAATCATACGATGATCTCTAACCCAAGCCCTAAGGACGGCTCAGGTAACGCCCGGGGTAATGGCTGAATCAGCTGAAAAGTCATCCATAATCGGAACAGTCTGGTCTATCCCCATTTGCCTCAAAATGCGTGAAGCGCAGTACCAAGTACAGTGTGTGAGGCCTAAAAGGTAAACCCGAGAATGGCGAAAGCTGACCTGGATGAAGCGGGTGATGTTGTACCATGAGATGAACCACAGTATCTCATTTGGACCCAACTCAATTAGCCATGAAGTCCATGAATCAGTAGATGGGTGGGTGATCAAAATCCTCCGCATACGATACTGAGTGGGATTATAGGGCAAGAGAGTAGGAGTAGCAACCACTTGAAGGTGGTCCTTCAACCAGACCTGAGTAATGGATCCTTTCTATTACAAGGGAATAAAGTAAAAAGAGAGGAAAAGATAAGAAAGATAACAAAGGGAAATACCTGGAGAATGATGGGAGAAACTGTCCAGTCATCAAACCCTAAAGCAGCCCTGTCAAGGCTCCTAATAGTCTCGGCCAGCACAATGCCGCCAATACAACCCATATCCTCCATTTGTCGAACCATGGGACAAAGACGCAAATCCCCAAAGCCTGGGTCCTGGTTAAACAAGAAGCCAGCCAATAAACAGAAAACTAAGGCCCGCATCCTCAGCCTCATCCGGTCTGGATCGTTTGGGCAAGCCTCTGAAAATTCATCAATCAGGGGCAACAGAATTACCTTCTGGTCATCAACAATCATAGCCCTAGCTTGGGGTCGGCTGAACTGAAACAGGTTTTCAAAAGACCTAATATACCCAATTTTCACCTTATGCTTGACCAAAGGAGCATTGGGGTCACACCCTATGATAGCACAAAACTCCTCAAAAAGAGGGCACAGCTCCTCCATCATGGCCCCAAACCGGAAAACGTGGGCTTCAGGGTCCTAAAGTCTAATACAGGCCCGTAAAAAATCCCAATCAACTATTACACCCCTAAGAGTAATAACGGGAGAAAGACCGTACCTCCCCAAATTGATCTTTTCAACTTTGGAGAGACTCCTAGTCCAGCTGTGCATGCTATGGTTGTAGAAGGGATTCATGTCCTTTTATTTATTTTATTTATTTTTATTTATTGTTATTAAAAAAAATAATAATAATAATAAATAATAAATAAAAATAATAATAAGGAAGGAAAAGAGAGAAGAGAGAAAAAAAAACTGACCAAATTGCTGTTAGCTCGAAGAAAGGAGTGAATGAGAGAAAAAAACAGGAAAAGCAGCTTGAATAGAGAAAAAACGCGCCCGCAGGCGGCCCAGCCGCCGAAGGCGGCAGCCACCGCAAAAAAAAAAAAAAAATTATTTTTGATGTATAGATTTGAGATAAAATTCCCAAAAAAAAAAAGAAAAAAAAAATATGGGTCCTTTTCAGTTTAAAAAAAAAAAAAGGAGAGATGTTTTGTTGAAGCAAAATCCTTTTTTTTTCTTTCTCCTATTTCATAATCATGCATATATATTTTTTCAGTACTAATCAAGTGCATGTACAAATAAAGTTCAGTACAACAAAATACAGTTAAGATTCAGTACAGAAAATACAGCAAGAGAAAAACAAAGGAAAGCTGGAAAATCTAGCAACTATCAGCGGCGGAGCCTCCTCCTCCTCTGATCATCAAAGGCTATCTGAGTCCAGGCCGCAGCTAGTTCTTGCTGCATCCCGAGAACCAACTCCATCATCTGATTGACCAGCCCGTCAGGGACCTGGAAACCATACGAAGGAAAATACAAGTTAATATCAAATCTCTTATGAATCCTTTTTATGAGAGTTGTGTCAGGCTTTACCTCATTAATGTTCTCGGAAGGAAGAGTCTCGCGCTCCACATTATCCAAGGAGACCTCTCGAAGAACCGGAGGACTATCGGGAACAAAGTAAGAAATACTGTATGGAAGACGTAAACTGGCTAGGTCAGGGTGAAGCGGCCCGGTAGCCTCCAAAATAGCCCGGGGAGCCCTGGAAGGCCCTACCGACCGGCTAGGCCCGGCCTTGGACGGCCTCTCAATCGGGGTGGAAGAAGTGGGCTCGGTCATAGGCCTCCTCCTTGGAGTCCTAGTCGAGGGACCCGAAGCCCGAGAAGAACGGGTACCGAGCGGCTGGGAAGGAGCCGACCTCTGGATATTATCAAGCCGAGATCCAATGGGCGGCATCAAAGAGATTACGCAGAATTCATCATAATCACCTCCCATGATGAACTCCAAATGAGGGATACCCTCAGTATGAGCAGCAGTGAGCGTCATTTGTTTACCCGCTCGCATATCCTCAGGGGGGGATAAGGGACAGAGCGACAACCTCTTATCTGAATGTCCACTCTCTCACCCAAATAATATCGCCGTATGATGGGGTGTGACAGGACCACTCTCCGCTGAGACAAGGCATCTGACCGTTGAAAATCAGGATCAGCCTGAATCCAGCCCTGTAAACGGGCAGGCATCAGCCCCACTTCGACCTATAAAAGGTGTAAATATGTTAATAAATCTTTTTTTTTTTAACATATCCAAAAATACTAAGCATATACCTGCTCCAGAGGGCAAGTATCAAAAAAGGCTCTCAGCTCCTTCAGTGACTTATTGCGCCGGACGGGATGAAGGTTTGACTTGTACCATCTCCAAGTCGAAGGCGCCAGCCCTGATCTGGGATCAGTCTGGAGTAACTCTGGGCGAGTGTAAGGAAAGTACTCGAATGCCCAAGTCTGCAGAACGAAAAAAAGAGAATCAGTGAAAAAGAAAAATCAAGATAAGCAGAAAAACACAGAAGGGGAGAATGTTCTTTACATTACCTCCCAGAAGTAGAAGGTCCCGCTAAGCTTGCCATGGCCTCGACTCAGGTCACACATATCATCATACATGCGGCTCAGAATAGCACCAGCCCAATCATACTCCTCTAAAAGGGCCAAATTTTCCAAACTCTTCAAGATAGAAGGGTTAAACTTCTCTTTCCTGTTGGACCAAAAGGTCGAAGCGAACAACAACAACAAAGTGAATCAGGCCACCTGAGTAGCCGTCAGCTCTCCCCGACCGTATCTAGCATAGATGCTAGGAGCCTGGAGGGATAACCAGCGTCTAGAAATGCTCAAAGCAGGGGTAGCAGAACCTGGCTCGACCAGCCGAGGCAGGTCTATCCCAATCAGCTCCACCATTCGGTCGGAGGAGATATCAATCCTCCAGTCATCATATAGTTCGATCGGCCGAATCCCAAAAGGAATCCTGGAGATCACAGAAAAGTCTGTAGAGGTCATTGTCAACTCGCCCCAAGAAAAGTGGAAGGTATTGGTGGTGTCCCACCACCTCTCAGCCAAGGCACACAATAACTCCTTGTAGTTACTCCGACCCATGTCAAAATGCCTCAGATAGCCTAGGTAAGATGGACGGATGATCGCGCCAACCGGGCTGTTTGGATCGAATAGTTCGAGCGGAATTCCAGCCACAGAACTCTCACCCACATCCAATTTAATACAGGAATCCTAAAAGGTAAAAACAACCTAAGAGTTACTAAGGGTAATATCTTAGTTCTACCTTAGCATGCATACTAATAAAAACAGTAAGCACAGGAAATTTCCAAAAATCACAATTTGGCCTGAGGCCCAAAATTCACAAATTTGGCCTAAGGCCCAAAATCACAATTTGGCCTAAGGCCTAAAAATCACAATTTGGCCTAAGGCCAAAAAATTCACAATTCGGCCTAAGGCCCAAATAATAAATAATATGCACGCATAAAAGTGAAAGGGAACTCACCTGGGCGAAGATGCCGGTCATGGAGGCGTGAGTATCTGCGTCTGCCATAAGATCGACCTCGTCGAGAGTAATCCCTAGAGACCCGAGGAAATCCTCATCGCTGCTGTAGCTTGGAATAGCCATAGAGAAAGGTGGTCTTGTAGCTTAGGAACTTGAGAGGATTTGAGAGAGCTCTCTAAAGTGGAGAGTGAGTAATGAATGAAATGGTGAAATTCAAGCTATTTATAAGCAAATAGCTAAAAGGCGGGTCTTCTGGACGCGTCCGATTTTCGCCTCCAAAATTTGTGTTTCAGACAACCACCGACTCCCATAAATCATTTTTATGGTTGCCGGTGGGGGGCAACTGTGAACACTCAAATTTTGAGGCTCAAAAAGCCAGTTTTCTTGGACTGCAAACAGTCCGGCCGGACCGGAGGCCATTTTGAAAGTTCACCGGAAGTATGCCAATATGGTACTTGAAACGTCCGGGGCGTCGTGAGGATCGCGGAACTGGTCCCGGAATTTTTTTCGGAGGTCCGGAGCACCTGGAAAGCCTCCGGAACAAAAAGTAGCATAACCACAAACCCGGCGGCCCGACCCAGGCGGCCCAGCCGCCGAAACAGGCCGATTTTCGCCTATAAATAGTGGCCCCGGGCCTTCTGTTTTCCTCACTCAGTCTGTGTTGACGGACGCTCCTTCTCCCCTACGCTCTTTGCGATTCTTTACTGCTTTCTTGCATTTTAATTTAGTTTTATCGCTTTCTTGCTTTGTTAAGTGGTCACTAAAATTAAATTAATTAAAACTCCCTTAGCGAGGAGCTTAACCTGGAGTTAAGAAGCGGTCGACGATTAAATCAGGTACGTAAGTTAAACTCTGCCTATTTAATTTTAGCACTTCATGCATGCTTCTCTTCTACTCCTAATAATTCTACAACTGCATAAATGCATTCATATCATCATATAGGCAAGTAAATTGCCTCAATTAAAATATGATTAAGCTAAATGCCCGGTTAATTAATAATCGTGGTATTAAAAGCTTAAATCCGACAATATTGGCTTAAAATATCTTGTCTACCAATAGCTATGGTATGATTGCCTTTATTTCGAACAATTTTCGGCTTAAGTCCAATTAATCAATAATTGTGACTGAGAGGCTTTAATTAATCACGTTCTTTTGGCATTAAATTGCCTACATTGCAGTTCATTTAATTACTTTAGGCAAACAAATTGCCTATAAGTAAGAATAACCAATTTTTGGCAACAATTTGCCTAAATCAACCCATTTTTTGGCTAAAAGTCTTAAATCACTTAATTTTGGCGACAATCGCCTAAATAATCAACTTTTTGGCAATAATTGCCTAAAATTAATCTTTTTGGCTAAAAGTCTTCAAACCAACACATTTTGGCTAAAAAGCCTTTAAATAACCAATCTTTTGGCAATCAGATTGCATAAATCACAAAACTTTTTGGCCAAAGGCCTTAATCCATTTTTTGGCAAACCAATAAGTCCAATCAACATTTTCTTTGGCAAACCAATAAGCCCAATCAACATTTTTGGCAAAATGCCTAAACAAAATGCACAAAGCATACACACACTCATGCATAAAGCATCCCCATTCAAAGCCCTCTAAAAGAGGCCTATCGAACTACGTCGACTTTGATCTTCCATTCAAACGGACGTACGTAGGCACGTTTAGGATTTAACCCCGAGCGGCAAGTCAAAATCACATAAACACTTTCATTAGTCGAATTGTACCATCTTACATCTTGCAAAGCATCCTTTCATAGGTTAGTTTCATCAGCATGACATAGTCTCGGGATCCACCTCGGGTTCGTAGACCATGCCTTAAACTTTGGGTTAATTAATCTAGTAATTAGGTTAATTAAAATTGGAGTCACTTAGGGTTTTTCCTAGTTTACCCTAAAATAATTAAACAAGGTGGCGACTCACACATCACGTGCATTTCTTCCTTAGTCACATGCATTCACTTGCATTTTGATGTTTTGGGGAGGGGTTCACATTCATCATAAAAAAGGGGGAGATTGTTGGCTCAAGGGTCGATTTTTAATCTCGGATTTTGATGATTAATACAAAACGAATAAATTTAAAATTATGTTATTTGTGCTAAATTTATTTTATGCAGAATTTTCTATGGAAAGAAATCGTACAAGGCAAGCCCTACGTTGAGTGTGAAGATTTCGAAGAACCTAGCAGCTAGGTGTGAATACTCAAATTTTGAGTCTCAAAAAGCCCGTTTTCCCGGACTGCAAACAGTCCGGCCGGAGAAGCCTCCGGAACGAAAAAAACTAGAAAGTCTGTAGGCCGCAGCGGTGGCAGCCGCCCGTAACGGCTGTTTTCCCGAACTGTAAACAGTTCGGCCGGGCCGGAAGCCATTTGGGAAGTTCACCAGAACTATGCCAATATGGTTCTTGAAATGTCCGAAAAATTATGAGGATCGCGGAACTGGTCCCGGAATATTTTTTGGAGGTCCGGAACGAGAAAAAAAGCACACGGGTCGATGTGCCCGCCCTCAGGGGTGGGCACGCCCGCCGCCATGGGGCAGGCATGCCCGCCCCTCAAGGGCAGTCAGGGCGGGCTCTGGGGCGGGCACACCCGCCCTCAAGGGCGGGCATGCCCGCCACCAAGGGACAGGCACGCCCGCCCTCGGGTCTCCTTTTTTCCTATAAAATTGGCCCCGGGGCCTCCGTTTTTACCCACTCAGTCTGTGTTGACGGACGCTCCTTCTCCCTCACGCTCTTTGTGATTCTTTTACTGCTTTTCTGCATTTTTAGTTTAGCTTTCAATTGCTTTCTTGCTTTGTTAAGTGGTCACTAAAAAAGTTAGATTAATTAATATTTCCCTTAACGAGGAGCTTAACCTGGAGTTAAGAAGCGATCGACGGTTAAATCAGGTACATGAACTAAACTCTGCCTATTTAATTTTAGCACTTCATGCATGCTTCTCTTCTACTCCTAATAACTCTACAACTGCATAAATGCATCCATGTCATCATTAGGCAAACAAATTGTCTCAAGTAAATAAATTTAAGCCAAATGCCCGGTTAATTAATAATCGTGGTCTTAAGCTTAAATCCGACAATATTGGCTAAAAAGCCTAGTTAATTAATAACTACGGTTTAATTGCCTTTATTTCGAACAGTCCGGCTTAAGTCCAATTAATCAATAATTGTGGCTGAAAAGCCTTAATCAATCACGTTTTGGCAACAAATTGCCTACAATTAAATCAACCACATTTTGGCAACAAATTGCCCACGGTTCAATCAATTTTTGGCAAACAAATTGCCTATAAATTAGATTGGCCACTTTTTAGCAACAAATCGCTTAAATCAGAAGCTTTGGCAAAATGCCTTAGAATTAATCAATCTTTTGGCTAAAAGCCTTCAAACAATCATTTTGGCGACAATCGCCTAAATCACATCAACTTTTGGCAAAAATTGCCTAAATCAATTCATTTTGGCTAAAAGCCTTAAATCAGTCATTTTGGCGACAAACGCCCGAATAATCACTTTTGGCAAACAAATTGCCTAAAGCTTTTGGCTAGAAGCCTTCAAATACCAACTCTTAGCACAAATGCCTTAATCACTTTGGCGACAAATCGCCTAACCAATTTTTGGCAATAAATTGCCTAAATCACATCAATTTTTGGCAACAATTGCCTAAATCAATCTTTTTGGCTAAAAGCCATTAAAATCGACATTTTTGGCATCAAATGCCTAAAAATCAATCAACTTTCAGGCAAAATGCCTAAACAAAATGCACAAAGCATACACACACCCATGCATTAAGCATACCCATTCAAAGCCCTTCAAAGAAGGCCTATCGAACTATGTCGACTTTGATCTTCCATTCAAACGGAAGTACGTAGGCACGTTTGGGATTTAACCCCGAGCGGCAAGTCAAAATCACATTTCATTGGTCTAAATCACATTAATCACCCTGCAAAGCATTCATTCATAGGTTAGTTCATCAGCATGACATAGTCTCGGGATCCATCTCGGGTTTGTAGACCATGCTTTAACATTGGGTTAATTAATCTAGCATTTAGGCTAATTGAAATTGGAGTCACTTAGGGTTTTTTCCTAGTTTACCCTAAAATAATTAAACAAGGTGGCGACTCATACATTCACGTGCATTTCTACCCTTAGTCACATGCATTCATATGCTTTGATGTTGGGTTAGGGGTTCACAGTTTGGCGACTCTGCTGGGGACAATACTTATGTAATCTTTTTGCATAAAAGTGGACTACAATTGCTGTGTAAACTAACCAGCCCTTCTTTAGGGTTTTATTTTACTATGCGTTGTTTTGCAGGGTACCTTAAAACCGAATCAAGTATTCTTTCTTTAAGAACAAGGATAAGGAGAATTTGAACTTGATTGTACAACTAAATTAAAACATTTTTAATTTGTTGATTTATTTGCACGATTGAGAATCCTTTTCTCCATTGCATAAAAAATGAATTTCAAATGAATTTCTTCTCTCTTTGTTCAACCTTCTGAGTCTGGATAGCAAGTAGCGCTGATCGGCAGGTCTCATTGATTATGTCGACGGACAGCCAAAGCGTCCTCCCTGTTACCGCAAACCATCCCTAATCCTTTTGGGGATGGCCCATGGGTATGCGTACTATTGGACCCACACGAAACTCTTTGTTTCACATGTGGTTAGGTATATCCATACTCAAGGTTCAAGGGTCCCTTATAAGCCAATTCTCTATTTGAGTCATAGCTTACAGAACCTATCCTTTTAGGACTGTATGCACCCAATGATGTTGAATCATTCCATTAAAATGAATTATGTTGTGATGTTGTGCGCATTCACGCATTCATCCCATACTTCACAAAAAAAAAAAAACATTCCATTTCAAAGCTGGAAAATTACATTTTGGTCCCTGAGATTGGAAAATTACATTTTGGTCCTTAGGCCCAAAAATTCACAATTTGGCCCCTAAAGCCCAAAAAATTCTCAATTTGGCCCCGAAGGCCCAAAAATTCTCAATTTGGCCACAGAGGCCCAAAAATTCACATTTTGGCCCTTAAAGGCCCAAAAAATTCTCAATTTGGCCCCGAAGGCCCAAAAATTCTCAATTTGGCCACAGAGGCCCAAAAATTCACATTTTGGCCCTTAAAGGCCTAAAAAATTCCCAATTTGGCCCTAAAGGCCCCGAAAATTCACATCTTGGCCCCAAAGGCCCAAAAGTTCACATCTTGGCCCCAAAGGCCCAAAAGTTTCCAGTTTGGCCCCAAAGGCCCAAAAGTTCCCAATTTGGCCACAAAGGCCCAAGAATTCCCAATTTGGCCCCTAAGGCTCAAAAACTCACATGTTGGCCTCAAAGGCCCAAAAATTCACATGTTGACCTCAAAGTTCCAAAAATTCACATTTTGGCCCCTAAGGCCCAAAAAAAATTCTTAGAGAACTTAGGGCCTTTCGAAAAGTCGAGGTGTCCAGCCCTAAGCACTCTACCTTACACATCCCATTGGGCCCTATCCTGGGTGTCCTAGCATACCAATATTACCCTACCACATAGGGTCAGACCGTCCCATCTCACAGGGCCAAGTCATTCTTCCCTATACCAACACCACCCAACATTGTTTGGTCATACCACCCCACCTCACACTATCTCACCCCACCTCACACTATGTCCTTTCTCAGGTGCCCACTGTTCGAGTGCCAACATCAGTGCCAGTCACACCTACACTACCATCCCCAACATCACCAGTTACACCAGCTTCACCCACAAGTCCAACAACCCCGATTGCACCAATGGCATCACTTGCTGACATCCAAAACCTTGTGGAACAATTGGAAGCCAGGATGGAGGCCAGAATGAATGAGGCATTGGCTGCCCAAAGGACTGCCTTAATAGCTGAACTAGGTGGTGGTAATGGAAACGGGGCTTCCGCTGGGGGAAGTGGACCTGCTACCTCCAATCAGGGTCCTGCTGCTGAACCAACAAACCCGGCCCTTAACCTGGACGACATGCCCCCCAGAACTGCTTCTGAGCTGGAAGCTCAGAAAATGAGAGAGAAACTAGAACTCCTGGAAAGGTCTATTACTGCTCTTAAGACACACAAGGAGGTGGTGGACATGGACTCCTTGTCCTTGTTCCCCGAAGCAAGATTACCTACAAAATTCAAGATGCCTAACATGGACAAGTTTGACGGAACCACTTATCCCAAAACGCACCTGAAAATGTATGTGGGTGCCCTCAACCCGTTTGGCCTGAACAGCGAGCTCCTTGCTCAGTTGTTTCAGCAATCTTTGACTGGTGCTGCATTGAGATGGTTTGTAAGCTTGGATCGTTCCAAAATGAAGAATTGGGAGGACATATGCAATGCTTTCAACACGCAGTACCATTATAATATTGAAGTGGATATTACCCGGAGGGAGCTGGAAACCACTAAACAAAAGAACAATGAGCCTTTCTCCTCGTTCCTTTCGAGGTGGAGAGCCAAAGCTGCCCAAATGATCAACCGACCCTCTGAACAGGAACAAGTTGACATAATAATCAAGAATTTACTGCCTGTCTACCAGTCACAGCTTCAAACACAGTACTTGCCTACGTTCCAATCGCTCATTGCGACTGCAACTAAGGTGGAAGACTTAATCCAGTTGGGTCAACTAAAAGAAAACTCATACAAGAAGCAGAATCATGCTGGACTTTGAAAAAACCGTCTAAAAGACCTGGTTGACAATGGGTCCATCATCCCCAAGAGCAAGCTGAACATCAACCAATCCCTTGCCTAACCATGGAATTAATGCAAAAAAAAAAAAAAAATTTGCTGAACAAGAATCGTTCGATCCTTTCGAACTTTTCTTAGAAATGAATGAAGTTTGTGTCTGAGAAGGTTGAGATCAAGCCCCCAAAAGAACAAAGGAATTGTTCAAGATCAACAACAACATGTCTGATCGATTGAAGCATCGAGAAGAACAAAGTCACTACAGTCAATCCAATCCTAGCCCATCACAGTCCACCTAGAGTCTATCTTGTAGGGTCTCGTTTTTCTTTTCATTTTCATTTCCATTCAAGTTTTCATTTGTAAATCTAAGTGTCTTTTGTACACAAATTTTGTCTTATCAATAAAAAGGGATCAGTTTACGTTCCAATCATGTTTATACTCTTTCCCTCTCCTTTCCTGTGAAAGCGAAAAAAATCGAAAAAAAATAATAAAAAATAAAAAAAAAGGAAAAAAATGGTGATAAAAAAGATAATAAAAATTGGCAAAGAAAAATGCATTCATTTGCTCTGCATCAATCAAAACTGGGGGCATCCTAAGAAGCGCCATCAAAGGGGAAGTTTTGAAGGGTAATCATGGAAAGGATCCAGCAAAGGGTACGCAAGACCTCAAACAGTACCGAGGCAAAGCCGATTGAAAGGGTTAGGGCCAGAATGGTTTCTCCGAAAACCCAGGAATGGAAGATGCTCCGACAGAGAGGTGTCTGAATTTTGAGCTTAAAAGCAACAGAATAAAGAAGTTATGTTTGGAATTGGGTTGGGTCTGCACGAAGCCGCAATGCTATCCATGCACTACTCAAGTTATCTCAGAATCAAGTTGCCTCGAAATTCTTTATGGAGAGGCTGCTTCTAAGCAAGCAAAAGGAAAAACAGGACAAAAGGAACCCCTAGTCAAAAGGAAGCAAACAAGCAAAAGAAAAAATGGGTCAGAAGGAACTTCTGCACAAAAGAAAGAAATCAAAGACAAAGCTACAGGAAATCAAGTTGTCACAGATGGGTCAACTGCAAGCTCTCCGTTAAATTCAAGTCCATCAAGGGTAGATGACAAATCATTTCAGCCATGAGGACAAAGACCAAGCGGCTGCTCACATTTTGAAAAAGCAAGTTAAGAGAAGCAGTCATTTCCACAAATTGGATGACAGAAAACACCTTGAAAATCAAGCGCCAAGCATGGCACAAGTACAAGTGTCCTTATAAACAAGGATCATTTCTCAAAACAAGGAAAAAGAAGAGTCTCCTCAAAATTCCTTATGGAGAGGAGAACCATTGAGGAAATAAGTTTCAAATTCAGAGGAAGATAAAGTTCAAGAAAAGGAATCAAATTAACCTCAAGAATTCAAACATGGCGAAGCCACAAACTCAAAGCATAAAAGCTTCTTCAACACTCAAGCCACTCAAGTTACCACCACAATGTGGGTATTCAAAACTCTTTGTGATGAATACAAGTCATATTTCAGTCAACCAGTGGTAAAACCACTACAACAACAAAGTCAGATTCACCTAGGGTCATCACTATCATACGAGCTCGAGTCAATAAGTTGGGAATGAATCCCATAAAGACATCAAGCCGGGAAGGAATCCCGCAAAGACATCAAGTTGGGAAGGAATCCCGTAAAGACATCAAGCCGGGAAGAAATCCCGCGAAGAAATCAAGTCAGAAATGAATTCTGCATCAACATCAAGTCGGGAAGGAATCCCGCAAAGACATCCAGTCGGGAAGGAATCCCGCAAAGACATCAAGACGGGAAGAAATCCCGCGAAGAAATCAAGTCAGAAATGAATTCTGTATTAATATCAAGTCGGGAAGGAATCCTGAAGAAATCAAATCGGAAATGAATTCCACAATCAGCAAGTCGGAAATAAATTCCGCACTAAGACGGAAAGGAATTCCGCACTAACATTGAGACGGAGATGAATTCCGCACCAGCCGAGCACGAAGTTCGCATCCCGGAAGGAACTACGAAAGACCTGATTCTCCCCATCCCCCGAAGAGTTCTTGGAGATACGTAGGCAGCCACAAAGGCGCGGTCACAAACATAAGTTTGCATCATAAATAGCATTTTCTCTTTGCCAATATAAAAAATAAAATAAAAAAATAAAAAAAAGAGAAGAAAAGAAAAATAAAAGCTGGAGTTGAAAACCCGAAGGGGCGGCTTCAGGCAAGAATTGAGCCCGCTAGGCTGAAAACCCGAAAGGGCGATCTAGGCAAAAGTTAGGGCAAAGAGCCTGCTAAAGTCGAAAACCCGAAAGGGCGGCTACTAGGCAAAAGTTAAGGCAAACAAAAAGTGCTTTCATGAATTCTTTTAGAGAGACCGTTTTTGTATCATAAACAGCAAAGTATGTCCTTAAAAAAAAATCCCTTTCAAAGGTCTCCTTGGGAGTATATAAATCATTTTTTCCAGGAATCACTGAGTTCCTTCGAATTCACTACAAGAAAAATTTGAGTCTCTAAATCGAGTCTCCAATGAGTCTCTAAAATCAAGTCTCCGTCACCAGCGCTCATTCCACAATGAGTCACAAAAATCGAGTCATTCTCAAAAGTTCGTTTTGAAAGCGTCACTCTTTGAAGTCATTCCTCGAAAAAAAAGAGAGAGAGGAAAATGTCAATTCAATCCCCGGGGTTTCCAAAGCAACCCTAAAAAATGTCAAACATAATCGTTGAGAGGAAATTCTTTAATACCTCGTCTCCACTTGGACCATCGTTTCTTCGATCCTTTCAGACGAGCGATGTCATCCACATTGTCCGTTTCCTCGAGTCATGTAAGTGGCTTTGTTCTCTTTGATTCCTCAATCGATTGGACAAGTACAACACCAATGTTGTGAAGTATTCCATGGTCAGCACCATTCTGGGGACAAGAAGTGATAAGAACCTCCACCATTCTCCCATCACAGAAGTAATCACGGAATTTTTAGTCTTTCATTAAGAAGAAATTCTATTTCGGCTAATAAGGGCATCAATTCTCTCAAGCAGGGGGCAAAATCCTCCAAGTCGGATTCAAGGGCAAGTGTTAAAAAAAAACATACACAACCCAGGGTGGAACCCAACCATCGTCAACCCCTTTTACACAAACCCAGGGTAGAACCCGGTTAATGGTTAACCTTTTTCTTCCATAAAACCTAGGGTGAAACCCCAGCCAATAACCAACCATTTTTCATCCAAAACCAAGCCATTTGATCATTTCGACTTTAGGTGGACCCTTGGTTCTCAAAGAAAAAAACAAAAATAAAACAAATCTCTTTTCAAGCCCTCATTAAGAGGCAAAACATCTTTTCAAGCCCTCATTAAGAGGCAAAACATCTTTTCAAGTCCTCTAAGAGGCAAAATCTCTTTTCAAGCCCTCATTAAGAGGCAAAACATCTTTTCAAGTCCTCTAAGAGGCAAAATCTCTTTTCAAGTCCTCAAAGAGGCAAAAACATCTTTAAGTTGCAAACATAAATCCATGCATTTGATCATTTCATTTCAAAGAAAAAAACCAACGGCAGGGTTTCCTCCTCTGCCCATCCTCAAAATTTGCTCCTTCAGACAACCACTGGCTCTCATAAATCATTTTTATGATAGCCAGTGGGGGGCAACTGTGAATACTCAAATTTTGAGTCTCAAAAAGCCCATTTTCCCGGACTGCAAACAGTCCGGCCGGAGAAGCCTCCGGAATGAAAAAAACTAGAAAGTCTGTCGGCCGCAACGGTGGCAGCCGCCCTTAACGGCGGCGACAGCCGCTGCGGTGGCCTGTGAATACCTAAATTTTGAGGCTCAAAGAGTCTGTTTTCCCGGACTGCAAACAGTTCGGCCGGGCCGGAAGCCATTTGGGAAGTTCACTAGAACTATGCCAATATGGTACTTGAAATGTCCGAAAAATTATGAGGATCGCGGAACTGGTCCCGGAATATTTTTTGGAGGTCCGGAACTCCCGAAAAAGCCTCCGAAACGAGAAAAAAAGCACACGGGTCGATGTGCCCGCCCTCAGGGGTGGGCACGCCCGCCCCCATGGGGCAGGCATGCCCGCCCCCCCAGGGCGGGCCAGCCCACCCTCAAGGGTGGTCCAGCCCGCCCAAAAGGGCGGGCACGCCCGCCCTCGGGTCTCCTTTTTTCCTATAAAATTGGCCCCGGGGCCTCCGTTTTTACCCACTCAGTCTGTGTTGACAGACGCTCCTTCTCCCTCACGCTCTTTGCGATTCTTTTACTGCTTTTCTGCATTTTTAGTTTAGCTTTCAATTGCTTTCTTGCTTTGCTAAGTGGTCACTAAAAAAGTTAGATTAATTAATATTTCCCTTAACGAGGAGCTTAACCTGGAGTTAAGAAGCGGTCGACGGTTAAATCAGGTACATGAACTAAACTCTGCCTATTTAATTTTAGTACTTCATGCATGCTTCTCCTCTACTCCTAATAACTCTACAACTGCATAAATGCATCCATGTCATCATTAGGCGAACAAATTGTCTCAAGTAAATAAATTTAAGCTAAATGCCCGGTTAATTAATAATCGTGGTCTTAAGCTTAAATCCGACAATATTGGCTAAAAAGCCTAGTTAATTAATAACTACGGTTTAATTGCCTTTATTTCGAACAGTCCGGCTTAAGTCCAATTAATCAATAATTGTGGCTGAAAAGCCTTAATCAATCACGTTTTGGCAACAAATTGCCTACAATTAAATCAACCACATTTTGGCAACAAATTGCCCACGGTTCAATCAATTTTTGGCAAACAAATTGCCTATAAATTAGATTGGCCACTTTTTAGCAACAAATCGCTTAAATCAGAAGCTTTGGCAAAATGCCTTAGAATTAATCAATCTTTTGGCTAAAAGCCTTCAAACAATCATTTTGGCGACAATCGCCTAAATCACATCAACTTTTGGCAAAAATTGCCTAAATCAATTCATTTTGGCTAAAAGCCTTAAATCAGTCATTTTGGCGACAAACGCCCGAATAATCACTTTTGGCAAACAAATTGCCTAAAGCTTTTGGCTAGAAGCCTTCAAATACCAACTCTTGGCACAAATGCCTTAATCACTTTGGCGACAAATCGCCTAACCAATTTTTGGCAATAAATTGCCTAAATCACATCAATTTTTGGCAACAATTGCCTAAATCAATCTTTTTGGCTAAAAGCCATTAAAATCGACATTTTTGGCATCAAATGCCTAAAAATCAATCAACTTTCAGGAAAAATGCCTAAACAAAATGCACGAAGCATACACACACCCATGCATTAAGCATACCCATTCAAAGCCCTTCAAAGAAGGCCTATCGAACTATGTCGACTTTGATCTTCCATTCAAACGGAAGTACGTAGGCACGTTTGGGATTTAACCCCGAGCGGCAAGTCAAAATCACATTTCATTGGTCTAAATCACATTAATCACCCTGCAAAGCATTCATTCATAGGTTAGTTCATCAGCATGACATAGTCTCGGGATCCATCTCGGGTTTGTAGACCATGCTTTAACATTGGGTTAATTAATCTAGCATTTAGGCTAATTGAAATTGGAGTCACTTAGGGTTTTTTCCTAGTTTACCCTAAAATAATTAAACAAGGTGGCGACTCATACATTCACGTGCATTTCTACCCTTAGTCACATGCATTCATATGCTTTGATGTTGGGTTAGGGGTTCACACTAGGAATTTAGGAAACTTTGTAGGATAGAGAGAAAATTCATATATGAGCACAAAAATCTTTTTCTCTCAAAAATAATTTTCGAAAAATTAGTTTTCTTCAAAATATCTTATTTTCGAAAATATTCCTTTAAATCGAAAAGTTTTGTTTTCCTAAAACTAAAGAGATCTCTTCTCTAATGTTTTTGGTAATACAATCACTCTCTTTTCGGAAATAATATTTTGATAGATCTAAAGTACTTAAAATTATTTTCTTACCTTAAAAACGAAAGAGAATCTCTTTCGGTTTTAGTAAGAATATCCTTCCAAAATAAACGCTGTCGAAAATCTTTTCTAAAGGAAAAATCGGGTTTTATTCTCTTACCAAAAGGGATAAAATAATTTTTGGTAACAAAGATTTTCATATCTTCTAAACAAGGAAAGAAGATATTCTGATTTCTATCTCTTTCCAAAAGGCGACAACTCCTTTGCTTCCTATATAAAGGAACGTTCACGCCTTAAACATTTGGTGAAGTAAGAGTTATTGTTTTAAGAGCACTCTCTCATTGAACGAATCCTTATCTCTCAAAACTTACTCTCTACCCCCATTTTTCTTTTCATCTCTACACTTAACGTTTTCTATATTTAAAGTGAAAAGAATTTTTACAATTGCTTTTGAAAAACAATTCTGTGTTCTAATCGATATTCTAATCTGATAAAATTGTTTTTCCTGTGCTTATATAGGCGTTTCTTTCTGTCTATTTAGATTGTGTAATCTATAGTAGACAGGCTCTTTATTTGTTAAACTTTTGTGTGTAATAGCTTAGGTTAGAAGCTATTGAGATAGAGGTTATCAAGCGACCTTCTCCATGTGTGGGATAGTAATGTCTTGAATCGAGTTTTCTGTACTCTACCAAAAACAGAAAGGGTTGAGGTTAACTAGAACCTTTGGAAAATTTAGTGGGACAAAAAGGGTAGATCTAGGTTTTTGATCTATTGCCTTGTACTGTTGGTGTGTCTCTTACCCTTTAAAAGAGATAACTTAGTGGAGGATCTCAAGATGCGTCTTGGGGAATGGATGTAGGCGAGTTAGTGTCGAACCACTATAACTCTCAGTGTTGATCTCTTTATTTCTAAAGTTTGGTTGATACTGTCTCTTTTACACTCTTGTTTAATTTTTTAGAAACGCTGAAATTGTTAATAATTCAGATGTTCTAAAACAGAAATAAGTCTTATCTATTCTAAACATTAGAACTCTGGTATTCTAATAAAGTGAATATACAATGTTCTAACTGTTGTTCTATTTCCAGTATAATTCACTGTTTGGGTTTCTATTTTATTTTCTAAACTTTATGAGGATGTATCCTGATAACTTTCCATCATAAAGTTACTCTAATATTTGATTAAGGCTTTGTGAAGAAGTTCTGAATTTTAATAACTATCTTTCACATAGCTTTATATGATTCTGCAAGCTTTATAAGGAAGTTCTGAGTACGATAACTTTCCTTCATAAAGAAGCTCTGATATTGTACAAGTCAGTGTGAAGCTGTTCTAATCAATAGCTGCACTTTGCACAGACTTTCTATATTTGAGATTAGAACATTGTGAGGATATTCTAATCCATATTCTATTCTCACAAAGTTCTGTGTGTGTTTTCCGTTGCACTTAGAATTCACTACAAAAAAAACGCTCATTTGCGACCGATATTTGCGACCGCCAAATATCGGTCGCAAAATGGCGACCGATTTGCTACACAAGAACAAACCGTCGCAAAATTTAGCGCAAAAAAATCCCGCGATTTTGTTTCTCAGTTAGTGACTACTATACGACAGATTTGCGACCGATTTGCGACTAAGGATTATTCAGTCGCAAAATTGCGCGGTTTAAAATTAGGAAGACATTTGAGACCGATCTGTGACAGATTTGAGACCGAAATTATTGCGACCGATTATGTGAGTCGCAAATCGGTCGCAAAGTTACTGTGAAGTAAAACGACGTCGCAGGGTTAAAATTTGCGACCGATAGTAATGTAATTTGCGACCGACTGGTCGGTCGCAATTTTTAGGGCTTTAAACGCCAGACGCCCTCCTTCTTCTTTCTTCTTCTTTCTTTCTTCTCCTCCTCCTCTCCTCTCCTCTGTTCGCAAGCCGCTCCAGCCCCTCCAGACGCCGCTCCAGCCCGCCTGACGCCGCTGCAGCCCCTCCTGACGCCGGTCCAGCCCCTCCGGTCACTCCACCTGTCTTCTTGGACAAAAGTTTAAGGTATTTTGCGATTTGTGTTTGGAAATTTTTTTTTTCATTTTTTTTTTTTTGCGATTTATATGTATTTGGACATAATTTATGATTTTTTTAAAGTTTTTTTGGCTACTGTGAATCTGTGATTAGTTATATAATTTTTAAATTTGGAGATTTAGGATTTTTTTGGCTGCTGTTTATTGAATGTGTTGTGATTTTTTTACTTTTGTGGAGCTGTAATTAGTTGTAGAATTTTTAAATTTGGAGAATTAGGGTTTTGTTGCTGCTATTTACGAATGGGCTAATGTGAAAAAGGAAAGACACAGGAGGAGAAAAGCAAAGCAAAAAAAAAAAAAAAATTTAACCAATTTAAATTAAGATGCGTATATATATGGTAAAATCAATTCAGTACATTGATTTGGTTGAATTTGGCTTTAACCAATTTAAATATAGTTTTAATTTTAATCAAAAAACATAAACATTATTTAGTTTAGTTCACTTTCTATTGCATAAAATCGAAAAATTCAAAATTTTGATTAAATCATTTAGCCAAAAATTAAAAAAAATTTAATCAAACCGATTTAATTTGATCCAAGTAAATTTAATTTATAAAAAATTCAATTTATTCAGTTTGTATTAATTCTATTCGGTTTGAAACAAACGGATAAATGATTTAAATGATTTGAAATTTAAATCATTGTATTAAGTAAATTTGATAATTAATAAAAAAAATACTTTATTATCCTCTAGGAGTGGGATGAGATGGTAGGGGTAATTTCTTCTTTTTTTTTTTAATTTCCGTATTAAAATTAAACTCTTCAAAAAAATTGTAGTGGGTAGGCACATTATGTAATTTTCAAATGCAAATTGTACGCGGTACAGATATTTATTTGCTGGTATATACATTATAAATAGAGAGATCTCATTGGTTTAATATTTGTACCTCTGCTTGAGAGAAACGACAAAGAGCAACTAGAAAAAAATGGATTTAAAGATTTGGTTTATATTTTCTGCCCACTCCCAAACTACTACTTTACCTTCTAAAACAAACTATTAATGTGAAAATGAAAACTGTCTTCATACCCTTTTTTTTTTTTGTTTTGTTTTTAAATTTTATTTTATCGTTAAAAAATTCTCTATGAAAAGATATCTAAATAATATAAAAATATTATAGTATATTCGTAACACCAAATCACATAATAGTTTCAATCCCTTGACTTTGTCAATAGGTGCCTTTCCACCACATTCTTTAGTACATTATAAATCTTATAGAGATTATCGGTTGAATTCAAATATAGTTAATCATTAAATCATTCCTTATATTATATCATATAGTTGTTTAATTAATCTTTAACTTGATAATTTCCACCATATGTCAAATGTGCTTTTAGAACATAAAAATAGAATCGTTCAAGTTTTTTATAAATTGGAATAAGCAAAATTATTTTATAAAAAACTAATAAAAACCATTAATATCATTATTAGTGTTAAAAATTAACATATATATATATATGATAACTAAATATTATAACTACATAGTAATAAATAAAAAAATGATAATATTAAAAAATATGTAATTTTAATTTTCAAGTAAGACATAAACATGATAGTTTGAATTTTTTTTAATAATAATTATGTTATGATACATGTAATTGATATTACTCTTTTGTTTATAATTATGAAATAATGCATTTTTTTTATTATTGTTGTTATTATTGTTAAATTTTTTTTTTAAATGAATGATGTGTTTGGTTTGGTTGGAGGCCTAGTAGTGGCCATTTTGCTTTTGGAGAATGTTGGTATGATATAGGAGTGTTTATTGAAGTGTTTTTATATTTGAAATTTGATTGAGTTGTGCCGAAGTGCTGCCGAATTTTTTTCAAAAAAATTCAATATGTGGAATCGTACACTTACCTTTATTAGGGTAAAGGTAATAAATGAACTTAGTGAATAAATGAACTTAGTGATTTTACATTTATATATAGGTACCCTTATTATAGAAATAACCTTAGTTAGTTATAAGCGTAAATTGAACATTACATTACTGGATGTTTTAAGGATGGTTTAGACTAATGCAATTACAAATAATTTACCCTTCATACACACATTGTTAATTAGGTAAAAAAAAATGCAAAATAATCGAGATTGGATGTACTGGAGGTTCGAGGTCAATGGGATATTAAGACAACAATTCCTGCAAGGATTGGAGGCGTTTATACAGTTTGTAGTTGGTAATCCCAGTTTTATGGATGGGAATAAGTTGAGGTGTCCATGTAATCACAAGAAGTGTCGAAATCGAGCCTTCTTAGACATCGATACAGTGAAACTTCATTTGTGCAAAAATGGGTTCGTGGAAAATTATTACGAATGGATACATCATGGTGAAGCTCGAGTTGCCAGTGGGTCAGGCCACTCCATTCCGGTAAGTTTAGAAGTTCAGCCTTATCAATTTCTGTATGGTAATCAATGCAATGATATGGTAATCGATGCGAGTAGAGTACAATGTGATTGGGATATTATGGAGGAATCGCCAAATGTAGCAGCACAACAATTGTTTGACATGCTAAGTGCAACTAATAGTGAATTGTGGCCTGGATGCAAGAATCATTCAGTTTTGTCTGTTGTTGCACGATTACTACACATGAAAGCGGAGCACCATTTTTTAGAAAGGTGTTACGATGATTTTGTTCAGTTAGCAAAAGAAATGTTGCCTGAAGGCCATTCAATGGTTGATAATTTTTATCGGACAAAAAAATTAGTTCGGGGATTGGGACTACCGGTAGAAAAGATTGATTGCTGTCGTAATAATTGTATGATATTCTGGGGTGTTGACTCGGAATTCAGAGAATGCAAGTTTTGTAATCTTCCAAGATATCAACGGCGCGGTCAAGGGACTGGTAGAGTACAAAGAGAGAAGGCTTTCAAGAAAATGTATTATTTCCCACTTATTCCTCGCCTTCAAAGGTTATATGCATCTAAGGCGACAGCTGAACACATGACATGGCATGCTTTGCATGAATATGAGGATGGTATAATGACTCATCCGTCAGACTCTGAAGCGTGGAAACATTTTGATAACATTCATCCTGTGTTTGCTGCTGAAATGAGAAACGTGAGATTGGGGCTTTGTACTGATGGGTTTCAGCCGTTTGGCCAATCAGGACAACAATATTCATCATGGCCTATCATTGTGACACCATATAATCTACCACCGTCAATGTGTATGAAAGATGAATATATGTTTTGTTTTCAGGAGAACTATACTACAGCTCGGGAGCGTATTGTTACTTCTCAGACCGATGAATCCGAAGCTGAGTCAAGAATTGACGAGGTAGCGCTTTATCTCGAGGCTGTAGGAGGCGAGAAGAAGAGGAAGGTATACGGCATCGGGTCTCAGGCATCACAGTTTTACTGCGGCTCAGCAGCTCACGCTTCTACAGCCAGCGCAGCACCACAGCCCGAGCACACTGACTCGCACTATGATGATGATATACGGGCTCAGCTTGCTGATCAGCAGAGACAGATTGCAGAGCTTAGAGCGCATGTGATGCGGCTATCCGGTGACCACCGTGCTGGTACTTCTTCCTCTGATCCTGCGCCTGCTACAGACCGACATGTTTCGACGTCTCAGCAGCAACCACTACCGTCTCCTGATCCCGATGCTGGAGACGATACCTTGGTCACCCCTCCTGGCGCTCCATCACATCCAGCAGGTACTCCTCCCGGCGATCCGACATCGGATGCTGCAGATGAGCAGCAGCATAGATTTGATTTTGGACCTTTTTAGTTTTTCTTTTGTATTTTCATATTTTAATTTGTTCAGTACAATAAAAATTACATTTTTATATTATTCTTGAATTGCGTGTGTGATATATATGTATTTATGTCAATTTTCACAGGTGCGAAAAAATTTTGGTTTCATAATAATATTTAATTTTTTTTATTTTGTTTTTCATTTTTGCGACCGATTTGCGACTGATTTGATACCAAAAATAGAAATTTTGAATTTACAATTTGCGACCAAGTTGCGACCGATGTAAAAAATTTGCGACCGACTTTCTGCGACCAAATTTGCGATTGAATTTCCAATTAAATGACGACCAAAAATTGTGACCGATTTTTCAATTTTGCGACCAATTATATCGGTCTCTAATTTGCGACCGATTGTCTCATCGGTCGCAAAATTTATTTGCGACCAGGCTTTTTGCAACCGACACAGATCGGTCGCTAAGGTAAATTAGCGACCGATATGAGCCAATTTGTGACCGATAGGTCGATCGCAAAAGGGCGTTTTTTTTTGTAGTGATTCTAATTATTGTTTAGAATTTCAAAAATTTATTTCAGTTTTTAGAAAACCCAATTCACCCCCCCCCCTCTTGGGTTGTGCCATACATATTCGGGACCCACATATGCCACTTCAATTCGCTGCCAATTATGTGATCGCCCTGGTCATACAGCTAGAGTTTGCAGATCGGCATCCCATAATCACTTTCAAGCCAGAGCCCATTTTGCAGGCTCAACTCTCAAAATGAGCATCCTTGGCTAATTGATTCAGGGGCCAATCATCACATCACTAATGATGTTCAGACATTAGCTACGGCACAAGAATATCATGGACTGGAGGAAATTTCCATGGGTATGATAATTCTATTCGGATTAGCCATATTGGTTCCATAGAATTAATGCATCCAATAATAAATTTCTGCTTTCTAGTACTCTTTGTGCTCCCCACATCACACACAACCTTGTTTCTGCTTCTCATTTTTGTCGTGATAACAATACCTCTATTGAATTATTTCCATACCATTTTCTTGTGAAGGATTTGACGACGGGCATGCACCTAGTACAAGGACAGATTAGAAATGGACTTTATGAGTGGCCTCGAAACAATATCAAAACCCTATTGGCAACTAAATCTCAGTCCATTAATTTGTGGCTGTGAATACCTAAATTTTGAGGCTCAAAAAGCCAGTTTTCCCGGCCGCGGCGGTGGCGGCCGCCCTTAAAGGCGGCGGTAACCGCCGGCGGCAGCCGCCGGCGACAGCGGCTGCAGTCGCCTGTGAATACCCATTTATTTTGAGGCTCGAAGAGCCAGCTTTCCCGGATTGCAAGCAGTCCGGCCGGACCGAGGGCCATTTTGGAAGTTTACCGAAAGTATGCCAATATGGTACTTGAAACGTCCGGGACGTCGCGAGGATCGCGGAACTGGTCCCGGAATATTTTTTGGAGGTCTAGAACTCCTGAAAAAGCCTCCGGAACGAAAAAAGAAAAAAAAGGAGGGGAAAAGGCACACATGCCCGCCCAGGCCAGGCGGGCGCGCCCGCCCAGCCCAGGCGGGCAGGGGCGCCCGGGGTCGCGTTTTTTTCCTATAAAAAACGGCTCTAGGGCTCCGTTTTGAGACACTCAGTCTGTGTTGACGGACGCTCCTTCTCCCTACGCTCTTTGCGATTCTTTACTGCTTTCTTGCATTTTTTTAATTTTAGTTTTATTTTATTGTTGTGATACTTGGTCACTTAAAATTAAATTAAAATTAATTCCCTTAACAAGGAGCTTAACCTGGAGTTAAGAAGCGGTCGACGATTAAATCAGGTACATGAACTGAACTCTGCCTATTTAATTTTAGCACTTCATGCATGCTTCTTTTCTACTCCTAATAATTCTACAACTGCATAAATGCATCCATGTCATCATTAGGCAAACAAATTACCTCAATTAAATAAATTTAGGCTAAATGCCCGATTAATTAATAATCGTGGTATTAAAGCCGAAATCCGACAATATTGGCTTAAAACACCTAGTTAATTAATAGCTATGGTGTAATCGCCTTTATTTCAAACAAATCCGGCTTAAGTCCAATTAATTAATAATTGTGGCTAAAAGCCTTAATCGATCACGTTTTGGCAACAAATTGCCTACAATTAAATCAATCTTTTGGCAAAATGCCTTAAAATTAATCAACTTATTTTGGCTAAAAGCCTTAAATCAATCATTTTGGCGACAATCGCCCAATCAACATCATTTTGGCAATCAAATTGCCTAAATCACTCTTTTTGGCTAAAAGCTTTAAAATCAATCATTCTGGCGACAATCGCCTAAAATTAATCATTTTTGGCAACGATTGCCTAAATCAATCTTTTTGGCTAAAAGCCATTAAAATCAACATTTTTGGCATCAAATGCCTAAAAATCAATCAATTCTTTGGCAAAATGCCTAAACAAAATGCACAAAGCATACACACACTCATGCATAAAGCATCCTCATTCAAAGCCCTCTAAAAGAGGCCTATCGAACTACGTCGACTTTGATCTTCCATTCAAACGGAAGTACGTAGGCACGTTCGGGATTTAACCCCGAGCGGCAAGTCAAAATCGTATAAACACTTTCATTGGTCCAAATCATATCTTGCAAAGCATTCATTCTTTGGTTAGTTCATCAACATGACATGGTCTCGGGATCCACCTCGGGTTCGCAAACCAGGCCTTAGACATTGGGATAATTAATCTAGTAATTAGGTTAATTAAAATTGGAGTCAACTTAGGGTTTTTCCTAGTTTACCCGAAAATAATTAAACAAGGTGGCGACTCATACATTCACATGCATTTCTACCCTTAGTCACATGCATTCATATGCTATGATAATCGGGGGAGGGGTTCACAATTTGGCGACTCTGCTGGGGACTATTAATTATGTAATCTTTTTGCATAAAAGTGGACTACAATTGTTGAATAAATTAACCTGCCCTTCTTTAGGGCATTACTTTACTATGCTTTGTTTTGCAGGGTACCTTGACATAAATCGAGTGTTCTTTCTTTAAGAATACTCGATGAGAGGAAATTTGAACTTAAGTGACAAATTTGATTAAGACATTTAAATTTGTTGATCTATTTGCACGATTGAGAATCTTTTTCTCCATTGCATAAAAAAAATGAATTTCAAATGAATTTCTTCTCTCTCTGTTCAAACTTCTGAGTCTGGATAGCAAGTAGCGCTGATCGGCAGGTCTCTTTGATTATGTCGACGGACAGCCAAAGCGTCCTCCCTGTTACCGCAAACTGCCCTTAATCCTTTTGGGGGTGGCCCATGGGTATGCGTACCACTGGACCCACGTGAAACTCTTTGTTTCATATGTGGTTAGGTATATCCATACTCAAGGTTCAAGGGTCCCTTATAAACCGATTCTCTATTTGAGTCATAGCCTATAGAACCTACCCTTTAGGACTGTATGCACCCAATGATGTGAATCATATTCATTAAATGGTTTATGGCGTGTTGTTATGCGCATTCATGACATATCATAGGCATGGGGTAAACACAAAGAGAGCAGAAAACACCCTTTTACTTTTAGTCATGCACAGTTGGACAAAGAGTCAATCTACCTCATATCAGTTACCTGATACACCAACCACTGTACCTAATCCAGCTACCCTTATCCTTATAGGTGCCCACGATCCAAGTGCCCACATCAGTGCCAGACACACCTACAGTACTATCACCAGCTTCACCAGCTTCACCAGCTACACCAGCTTCACCCACAACTTCAACAACTTTACCTGCACCAATGGCATCGATTGCTGATATCCAAACCCTCATTGAACAACTAGAGGCTAGAATGGAGGCCAGAATGGAGGCCAGAATGAATGAGGCGCTAGCCGCCCAAAGGACCGCCCTGATAGCTGAATTGGGCAATGGGAATGGAAATGGAAATGGAAATGGGGCTTCTGCCGGGGGAAGTGGACCTGCTGCCTCCAACCAGGGTCCTGCTGCTGAACCAACAAACCCTACCTTAAACCTGGATGATGTACCCTCCAAAACTGCTTCTGAGCTGGAAGCTCAGAGAATGAGAGAGAAGTTAGAGCTCCTGGAAAGATCTATCACTGCTCTCAAAACCCACAAAGAAGTGGTGGACATGGACTCCTTGTCCTTGTTCCCTGAGGCAAGATTGCCAACCAAGTTTAAGATGCCCAACATGGACAAATTCGATGGAACTACTTGTCCTAAAACTCATTTGAAGATGTATGTGGGTGCCCTTAACCCATTTGGACTGAGCAGCGAGCTCCTTGCTCAATTGTTCCAACAATCTCTCACCGGTGCTGCTTTGAGGTGGTTTGTCAGCTTAGACCGATCCAAAATGAAAACCTAGGAAGACATCTGCAATGCATTTAATTCCCAATACCGCTATAACATGGAGGTGGATGTCACTCGAAGAGAACTAGAAACCACCAAATAGAAAAATAATGAGCCCTTTTCCTCGTTCCTTACGAGGTGGAGAGCCAAGGCCGCCCAAATGATTAATCGACCCTCTGAGCAAGAACAGGTAGACATAATCATTAAGAACCTGCAGCCTGTTTACCAACACCGACTACAAACCCAGTACCTACCAACGTTTCAATCACTCATTGCCACCGCTACAAAGGTAGAAGATCTGATTCAAATGGGGCAACTGAAAGAAGACTCGGGAACCTCAAAGTACAAGAAACCTAGCCAAGCTAGCAAGGTCCATGAAGTGGCTAGCATCACCCCCACGAATCCTTTACGTGTGGGGAACATGAGAAATAATAATCAATCGTCCAAAAGAACTTATACTGATCTTGGGATGCCGATCCTTGTGGTATTCCGAGAGGCCGTCAAGGCCAACTACATCAAGCCTTTGGAAGCAAGGCCACCACCAAATCCATTACCAAGGAATTACAGGGCTGATGAATACTGTGAGTATCATCAGGGGCATGGGCACAAGACTGAAGCGTGTTGGACGCTCAAGAACCGCATCCAGGACCTGGTGGACAACGGTTCAATTATTCCCAGAAGTAAGCCAAACATTAGTACTAACCCCTTACCAAATCACGGGGTAAATGCTATTATGGCTGATCAGGAACTGATCGATCCTTTCGAATTGTTCCTAGAAAAGAATAACATCTGTGTCTTGGATTTGAATGACCTAACCGGAGAACTTGATGCTATAACCAGGAGCGGGAGACAATATGAACCGTTAGTTTTGGACAAAGTTCAAAATAAACCCTACCAGAGGGCAGAGGAGCCAAAGGAGGACCCGGTGCTGTCACAATTAAAAAAGACACAAGCTAGGATGTCAATCTGGGAACTTTTGGCATCATCCTTTCCTCATCGCCAAGCTCTTTGCAAGGCTTTAAGTCAACTTCAGACGCCTGTGGAAGTTAGCCCTGAAGTGCTAGTATCCACCCTCACCCAATCATCTAAAACATGAAGCATCGGTTTCTCTGATGACGATTTGCCCAAGGAGGGAGGCAGTCATAACAATGCTCTTTATGTCACTGTTCAGACTCGAGACAAAACCGTGCCCATGGTTCTCATTGATAATGGGTCGGCGCTGAACGTCTGCCCACTGAGAGTAGCCAGCTGTCTAGGGTTGGAAGAAACTGACTTCACTCCCTTCCAGGTAATTGATGCACCGACTAGCTTCAACCTGCTTCTGGGCCGACCGTGGATACATCACACTAAGGCAGTACCCTCATCTCTGCACCAAAAGGTCAAGTTTCCCTATGAAGACAAAGTTATCACCGTACAGGGGGATGACTATAGTCAGCTCAAAAGGCCAAAGGGCCAGCCTCTCTTTGAGGTCAACCCTGAGACTGCCAATTTACCCCTTTCTGGATTTCAATACGACACTGTACAGTTTATAGAGGGAAAGACTGCAAGCTCTCGAATTCTCTTTGATTTCGGGACAGTGCAAATAAACTGCATGGTGCCTCTAATGTTGAAAATGTCCTACCTACCAGGAATGATTATGGCAAGGTCCGGGAAGAAGTATCCTGCACTGCAAGCCTAGGAATGTCCAGTGAATGAAGGGACCTATGGTTTGGGTTATGAGCCCACTAATGAGGACCGTGCTAAGAGGACCCGAAGAGGAAGGAAAGAGAATGTACAGATGTGGCCTTACCTATTGACTCTGAACAGCTACTTCTGCAAACCAGGAGAAGCAGTTCCTTACTGTGGCTTCCAAGAACCCTTTTGTTGCCCAACCGCTAGGAAGATGCTGCCTGGGTTAGAGATATTCTCAGATGTCTGGGGCAACAAGCCCGAAACCGTAACTGAACTGGATACAGAAGACTTCATGTAGCCTAGTCTCTTTGACGAAGTTGCGGTTATCACAGGAAATGATGGGAATCGAGACCTGCTGGATCTGATCAAGCCGAATGAAGGACCTCTCACCAACTGGTACACCGAGGAGGAGCGCGCTGTTGATAAACCCCCTCCCGAGTCAAACCTAGTACTAAATTGGTAGTCAAGTCCTGTATTGAGTCTGAGTCTGACCCCGAGTCTGAAACCGAGTCAGAGCCCAGTTCCAATTCTGAGTCATCTGCGTCGGATCTAGAAGATCCAGATTTCAAATTTGATGTATTCTTTGAAGATGATTCCGTCATAATTAACAAAGGCTTGCAAATTCTTGATTACCCTGCGTGTCTATCTTTCCAAGCATTTCCAAGCAAAAATAATCAAATAAATGAAATAAAAAATGAAAAGGAAAAAATAATAATTGGCAAAGAACAAAACGAACATACATACATTGCATCTGATTGCATGAACAGGGAACAGGTTAGTGAATGTTTGAAGAAATTCGCTGATTGCTTCATGTGGAAAGCAAGCGACATCACTGGAATTGACCCAGCAATAGTGGTGCACAAGATTCCAGTATACCCAGAGGCTAAGCCAGTGAAACAGAAGCTAAGAAGGCTGAAACAGAATGGTCCTTGAAAATCAAGGAGGAAGTTGCCAAGCAGCTGGAAAATAAGTTCATAGAACCTATTGCCTACCCGACGTGGTTAGCGAACATCGTGCCGGTGCCAAAGAAGGATGGAAAAGTGCGAATGAGTGTGGATTACCGGGATTTGAATAAAGCATGTCCGAAGGACGACTTTCCCCTGCCGCACATTGACTTGCTAGTGGACCGAATGGCTGGACACGAGATGGTCTCCTTGACTGATCTTGCTGTCGGTTATAATCAAATAATGATGCATGGGCCAGACAAAGAGAAAACGGCGTTCATCACAGAATGGGGAACTTACTGCTACAGGTTCATGCCTTTTGGGCTCAAAAATGCCGGGGCAACTTATCAAAGAATGGCAACGACCATCTTCCATGACATGATTCACCAAGAAGTAGAAGTATACGTTGACGATATGGTTGTTAAATCGAAAACAGCTGAAGAACATACAACAGCACTTGAGAAGTTCTTCCTTAGACTTCGAAAGTACAATTTAAAGCTCAATCCGGCAAAATGCCTGTTTGGAGCTACATCCGGAGTGTTTCTGGGGCATATGGTCAGTCGGAAGGGCATAGAGATTGACCCTTCAAAAGCCAAGGCCATTCTGGAAATGCCAGCACCAAGGACGGAAAAAGAAGTTCGGGGTTTCCTGGGAAGGCTACAGTACATCAGCCGGTTCATAAATCAATTGGCCGATACTTGTGGTCCGATCTTCAAATTACTCAGGAAAGGAGTAGCGGTTAAATGGAATGAGGATTGCCAGAAAGCTTTCGACCAAGTCAAGCAATATCTGCTATCCCCGCCAGTTTTACAGCCACCCAGGCTAGGAAAGCCCTTATTATTATACCTATCAGTGACAGAAGAAGCGATGGGTGCAATGCTAGCTCAACAAGCAAAAGATACAACGATAGAAAATACCGTGTATTACCTAAGCAAAAGGATGCTAGAATACGAGCTAAAATACAACAAGATAGAGAAGTTGTGTCTGGCTCTAGTGTGGGCCTGTACAAAGCTGCAGCACTACCTCTCGTCTTACACGACCTATGTCATCTCTGAATCGAACCCCTTGAAATTCCTTATGGAGAGGCCGGTACTTGACTGCAAGATGGCTAAGTGGGTATCAGTGCTCGCAGCTTATGATTTGAAGTTTGTACAACGGAAGGCAGTAAAAGGTGGAGCCTTGGCTGACCAATTAGCAGAATTGCCGGTCGAAGACCAAATGCCGGAAGTAGAATTTCCTGATGAAGATTTGTTAAGCGTGGAAAGTGAGGTCTGGGAGATGTACTTCGATGGAGCTTCAAACTACCATGGGAACGGGGTTGGAGTCGTATTCAAAACTCCTTGTGGAGAATACGTCCCAATCGCAGTCAAACTAGATTTCGACTGCACCAACAATGAAGCCGAGTATGAAGCTTGCATCAAGGGGTTGGAAGCGGCCCTAGAAAAAGAAATAAAAATCCTTAGGGTTTTCGGAGATTCCAACCTAATAGTCTCTCAAGCTCTAAGGAAATGGAAAATTAAGGAAGAGCGGTTGGTTCCCTACCTACAACGTTTGGACGAATTAGCTAGCAGTTTGAGGAATTATCCTTTTACTACTTGCCGCGAGCCAAAAATCAGTTTGCCGATGCGCTGGCTACTTTAGCTTCCATGGTTAATGTAGAGGGAGATCAGGTCATTCGACCTCTGACAGTCAGGCTACAGAAGCAACCAGCACATGTCATGCATCTAGTCGATGACAAGCCGTGGTTTTGGGATATACAGAACTATCTTCAGAATGGAGCCTACCCGGAGGGGTCCAAAAAGGCTGATCAACGAACATTGAGACAGTTAGCATCTGGATATTTCCTTACTAGTGGAATTCTGTATAAGAAAAGTTGGAATGGCCTGCACCTAAGGTGCGTTGATGAAGGAGAAGCTCAAGCCATTATGGATTCCTTACATAATGGGGAGTCTGGTCCACACATGCACGGGATAGCCTTGGCTCGGAAAATCATGAACCTGGGTTATTACTGGTCAACCATGAATGCAGATTGCGTGAGGCACGCGTAGAAGTGCCACGAGTGTCAAATTTTTGCCAAGCTGCAAAAGCAGCCTCCGATCAATTTGAAGCCCATCGCTTCACCATGGCCTTTCGCAACTTGGGGCATAGACGTGATCGGAAAGATCCATCCCAAGGCTTCCAATGGCCATCAATACATCCTGGTTGCTGTTGATTATTTCACTAAGTGGATTGAGGCAGCCTCCTATTCGGTCTTGAATGCCAAGAAGGTAGCACAGTTCGTTCGTACCAACATCCTTTGTCGGTATGGAATGCCATTTGAGATCATTACTGATAACGGGTCTCACTTTCAAAGCGAATTCTCGGATCTACTGAAGCAAAAGAAGATTCAGCATCACAAGTCTTCACCCTATCGTCCACAAACAAATGGGGCTATAGAGGCTGCAAACAAGGCTATAAAAGTCATTTTGCAGAAGACAGTTCAAAAGCATAGAGCGTGGCACGAACAATTGCCAAATGCCTTGTGGGGATACAGGACTTCAATCAAAACACCTACTGGGGCAACCCCGTATTCCTTAGTATATGGCATGGAAGCAGTATTGCCTATTGAGCTGGAAGTTCAGTCAGCGAGGGTTATCTGGGAAAGCCAGATCAGTGAAGCAAATTGGGCTGAGAATTATCATTTGCAGCTCTTGGGTATGGATGAAAAGCGATTGCGAGCAATCCACCAAACTCAAGTTTATCAAAGAAGAATGGCGCGGCATTTTAATAAGAAGGTCAAAGACCGGAAACTGGAAGAAGGTTGTTTGGTTCTGAAGGAGATTAGACAGCCAATCATAGATCCACGTGGGAAGTTTCGTCCTCATTGGGCTGGACCCTATGTGTTAAAGAAGATATTGTCAAGCGGAGCCGTTATTTTGACTGATTTGGATGGTTTGGAATTCACTAATCCATGTAATTTAGATCAGTTAAAAAGATATTTTGTGTAATTGTAATCATTGCATAATGTATGATGAACTACATTAGACCTGATTCTCTTTGGAAAAAAAGAAATTATATATCGGAGATATGTAGGCAGCTCTCATTGGGCGCGGTCTAAACATTAAAAAAAAAAAGCATTTTCATAATTCTTTCTTCTTTGCCGATAATAAAAAAAAAAAAAAAGAAGACAAAAAAAAAGAGAAAAGAAAACCCGCTAAGCCGAAAACCCGAAAGGGCGGCTTAGGCGAAAGTCGGGGCCCGCTAAGCTGAAAACCCGAAAAGGGCGGCTTAGGCAAAAAAGGGTAGCTCGCTAAGTTGAAAACCCGAAAGGGCGGCTTAGGCAAAAGTTAGAGCTTGAATAAATAAAGTTGGATGATGCTTGGAAAGTTTAAAAGACAAATACATTTATAATTAAAGCAAGCAGTTCAAGTCAAGCAGAAGGCAAAAAGTCCAATAAATAATAAAGTTTAAGTCAGAGTCTCAAATAAAAAGCCAAAAAAGCAAAATATTCAAAAATCCAAAGCCAACACAGAAAGTAAAAAAAAAAACAACAATAAAGTCCAAAAGCCTATAGGAGTCTAAGTGTCCCGCCTCCTCCGTGGAGCAACATCCTCCGAGTCATCCCTAGCTGTTAAACTCCGCTCCACCTCGCCTGTCTTAGGAGTCAGCACAATCTCCTCCCCAGTCCCAGCCTCATCACCAGTGTCAGTCTGAACCCAACCTTCGAGTGCACTCAGCAGTGCAGTCCTCCTCGGTCTCTCAATTGGCCAGACAGTGGCAATGAACCAGGTCCGATATTCAGGAGAAGTCTGAACACCGGCAGGGTTAGGTAAAGGCCTAACCATATGATGATCTCTGACCCAAGCCCTAAGGACGGCCCTAGTAACACCCGGGGTAATGGCAGAATCAGCTGAAATGTCATCCATAAGTGGAGCAGTCTGATCTATCCCCATCTGTCTCAAAACACGCGAAGCGCAGTACTAAGTACAATGGGAAAGGCCTAAAAGGTAAACCCGGGTATGGCGGAAGCTAGCCTGGATAAAGCGGGTGATGTTGTACCAGGAGATGAACCACAGTATCTCATTTGGGCCCAACTCAATCAACCATGAAGTCCATGCGTCAATAGAAGGATATGTGGTCAAGATCCTCCGCATGCGATATTAAGAAGGGTTATAAGGAAGGGAGGTAGGAGCAGTGACCACTCGAAGATGGTCCTTCAACCGAACCTGAATAATGGATCCTTTCTATTACAAGGGAGTGAAAAATAATAACAAAACATAAAAAAAAAAGGAAGAAGGAAAATACCTGGAGAATAATGGGAGAAACTGTCCAGTCATCAAACCCTAAAGCAGCCCTGTCAAGGCTCCTAATGGTCTCGGCCAGCACAATGCCGCCAATACAACCCCTATCCTCCATTTGTCGAACCATGGGACAAAGATGCAAATCCCCAAAGCCTGGGTCTTGGTTAAACAAGAAGCCAACTAATAAACAAAAAACCAGGGCCCGCATTCTTAGCCTCATCCGGTCTGGGTCGTCTGGGCAAGCCTCCGAAAATTCGTCAATCAGGGGCAACAAAACTGCCTTCTGGTCTTCGACAATCATAGCCCTAGCCTGTGGTCAGCTAAACTGAAACATGGTTTTCAAAAGACCTAACATGCCCAATTTTTACCTCATGCTTGACCAAAGGGGCATTGGGATCACGTCCTATGATAGCACAGAACTCCTCAAAAAGAGGGCACATCTCCTCCATCATAGGCCCAAACCGAAAAACGTGGGCTTCCGGGTCCCAAAGTCTAATACAGGCCCGTAAAAATCCCAATCAACTACTACACCCCGAAGAGCAATGACAGGAGAAAGACCGTACCTCCCCAAATTGATCTTTTCGACTTTGGAGAGACTCCTAATCTAGCTGTGCATGCTATGGTTCATCTTTAAAAGAAAAAAAGAGAGAAAAGGAGAATGAGAGAAGAAAAAGCTGAAAAGTGCCTTTTGGCTCGATTTTCGAGAAAAGATGAGGAATAAAAAATATATATATATATATTTTCCATAAAATGGGCTGAAACAAAATCCTATTTTCTTTCAAATTTGATAATCATGCATACATGTTTTCAGTACTAACCAAGTGCAGGTACAGTCAAAGTTCAGTACCGAAATACAGGCAAAAAAAAAATTCACATTTTGGCCCCTAAGGCCCAAAAGTTCACGTCTGGGCCCCTAAGGCTCAAAATTCACATTTTGGCCCCTAAGGCCCAAAAATTCTCAATTTGGCCCTTAAGGCCCAAAAATTCACATTTTGGCCCCTAAGGCCCAAAATTCACATTTTGGCCCCTAAGGTCCAGAAATTCACAATTTGGCCTCTAAGGCCCAAAAATTCACATTTTGGCCCCTAAGGCCCAAAAATTCACATTTTGGGTCCTAAGGCCCAAAAATTCCCAATCAAAAGGCTAAAAGGCGGGTCCTCTGGACGCGTCTGATTCTCGCCTACAAAATTTGGTTTTCAGACAACCACCGACGCCCATAAAACATTTTTATGGTTGCCGGTGGGGGGCAACTGTGAATACCTAAATTTTGAGGCTCAAAAAGCCAGTTTTCCCGGCCGCGGCGGTGGCGGCCGCCCTTAAATGCGGCGGTAGCCGCTATCGCCGACAGCGGCAGCCGCAGGCGACAGCGGCTGCAGTCGCCTGTGAATACCCATTTATTTTGAGGCTCGAAGAGCCAGCTTTCCCGGATTGCAAGCAGTCCGGCCGGACCGAGGGCCATTTTGGAAGTTTACCGAAAGTATGCCAATATGGTACTTGAAACGTCCGGGACGTCGCGAGGATCGCGGAACTGGTCCCGGAATATTTTTTGGAGGTCTAGAACTCCCGAAAAAGCCTCCGGAACGAAAAAAGAAAAAAAGGGAGGGGAAAAGGCACACATGCCCGCCAGCGGGGGGGGGCATGCCCGCCTAGGCCAGGCGGGCAAGCCCGCCCAGGCCAGGCGGGCACGCCCGCCCAGCATGGGCGGGCACACCCGCCCAAGCCTGGCGGGCGCGCCCGCCCAGCCCAGGCGGGCAGGGGCGCCCGGGGTCGCGTTTTTTCCTTATAAAAAACGGCTCTGGGGCTCCGTTTTGAGACACTCAGTCTGTGTTGACGGACGCTCCTTCTCCCTACGCTCTTTGCGATTCTTTACTGCTTTCTTGCATTTTTTTAATTTTAGTTTTATTTTATTGTTGTGATACTTGGTCACTTAAAATTAAATTAAAATTAATTTCCTTAACGAGGAGCTTAACCTGGAGTTAAGAAGCGGTCGACGATTAAATCAGGTACATGAACTGAACTCTGCCTATTTAATTTTAGCACTTCATGCATGCTTCTTTTCTACTCCTAATAATTCTACAACTGCATAAATGCATCCATGTCATCATTAGGCAAACAAATTGCCTCAATTAAATAAATTTAGGCTAAATGCCCGATTAATTAATAATCGTGGTATTAAAGCCTAAATCCGACAATATTGGCTTAAAACACCTAGTTAATTAATAGCTATGGTGTAATCGCCTTTATTTCAAACAAATCCGGCTTAAGTCCAATTAATTAATAATTGTGGCTAAAAGCCTTAATCGATCACGTTTTGGCAACAAATTGACTACAATTAAATCAATCTTTTGGCAAAATGCCTTAAAATTAATCAACTTATTTTGGCTAAAAGCCTTAAATCAATCATTTTGGCGACAATCGCCCAATCAACATCATTTTGGCAATCAAATTGCCTAAATCACTCTTTTTGGCTAAAAGCTTTAAAATCAATCATTCTGGCGACAATCGCCTAAAATTAATCATTTTTGGCAACGATTGCCTAAATCAATCTTTTTGGCTAAAAGCCATTAAAATCAACATTTTTGGCATCAAATGCCTAAAAATCAATCAATTCTTTGGCAAAATGCCTAAACAAAATGCACAAAGCATACACACACTCATGCATAAAGCATCCTCATTCAAAGCCCTCTAAAAGAGGCCTATCGAACTACGTCGACTTTGATCTTCCATTCAAACGGAAGTACGTAGGCACGTTCGGGATTTAACCCCGAGCGGCAAGTCAAAATCGCATAAACACTTTCATTGGTCCAAATCATATCTTGCAAAGCATTCATTCTTTGGTTAGTTCATCAACATGACATGGTCTCGGGATCCACCTCGGGTTCGCAAACCAGGCCTTAGACATTGGGATAATTAATTTAGTAATTAGGTTAATTAAAATTGGAGTCAACTTAGGGTTTTTCCTAGTTTACCCGAAAATAATTAAACAAGGTGGCGACTCATACATTCACGTGCATTTCTACCCTTAGTCACATGCATTCATATGCTATGATAATCGGGGGAGGGGTTCACAGTGGCATCATTGTCTCGGTCATCCAAATAAACGCATTCTGTGTCAAATTTTAAAAACAATGTCTCTTTCTTTTCCTTCTCCTAGTCAATTTCCGCATTGTAATTCTTGTTCTATTAATAAAATGCATCGAATTCCATTTTCCGAAAATTCATTACACAGTGATAATCCCCTCCAAATTATTTATAGTGATTTGTGGGGTCCTTCCCCCATTCTTTCCATAGACCAAAAGAAATATTGTGTTGTTTTTGTTGACCAATTCTCAAGATATATGTAGTTCTACACTCTCAAAACAAAAGATGAAGTTTATAGTGTCTTTACAAGTTTGCATCCACTCCTTGAGAGACGTTTTAATTCCAAAATTTTATCTTTTTATACTGATGGTGGCAGTTAGTTTCAAAGTTTATCTACTTATCTATAAACTCATGGAATTGAACATCTTATTTCACCTCCATATGCTCCTCATCGTGTTGCACTTGTTGACCGACAGCATCGTCATATTATTGAAACCGCCGAAACACTAATGTCTCAGGATTCGCTTCCATCTCAATTTTGGAGCTTTGTATGTACCGAAGCTGTATACCTCATAAACAAATTACCCACCCCTGTTCTAAATGGCAAATCCCCACATCAGTTATTATTTCATGAAAGTCCAAATCTTGATTCTCTTCATACCTTTGGTTCACTATGTTATCCTTGGCTTCAGCCTTATACCAAACACAAATTAGAGCCACGATCAAAACCATGTGTTTATTTAGGCTTTTCCACCAAATTTTATTGTCAACAATGTTATGACCCGTCTTCTTCTAAAATATATCTCTCATGAGATGTATTATTTTTTTAGAACGATTTTACTTTTAGTAATATTTTCTCTCATTTGAAATCAAATTTTCATATTCATAAATGGGAACATGTTATTGACCGTTCTGTTTCAAAGACCTCTATGTCACCTCAGTCTAATGAATTACTTCCTGCCATTGTTTCGACGCCCTCAGCTCCTGCTCTTGCTATCCAAACCAGCTCTACATCCTCAACGTCAGGTGTTGTATCACCTTCTCTACCTGAAACCTTAGCAGCTCCACCACCCTTACCAAATAACCCACAACCTTCTGTCAATCCACCCTCCACAAATGTTCATCCTATGACTGCATGTGCCAAAAATCATATTAGCAAACCAAAAATAGTAAAATCTCTTCTTGCTCACAGTCCACTAATCACAACCCCTACAACCTATAAGCAAGCACAATAACACTCTCACTGGAGCAAAGCAATGACAGAAGAGTTTGATGCATTAAGAAAAAACCAAACCTAGGATCTCGTGCCTAATGATTCTTCTCTTAATATTGTTGATTGTAAATGGTTATATCGTATAAAATACAAATCAGATGGCTCCATTGAAAGATTCAAAGCTCGATTGGTTGCAAAGGGATTCACTCAAAGGCCAGGAATTGACTTTCATTCCACTTTCAGTCCAGTGATCAAACCGACAACTGTCCGGCTTGTTCTTACTCTTGCCACTCAAAATAATTGGCTCCTTCATCAGCTCGATGTCAATAACGCCTTTTTACAGGGCCAACTTGATGAAGAGGTGTACATGCGTCAACCACTTGGGTTTGAGGATCCTCTTCTACCTCATTATGTTTGTAAGTTAAAAAAAGCAATTTATGGTTTAAGGCAAGCTCCAAGAGCATGGTACACTGCATTGACTAGTTATCTTTTGTCTGTGGGATTTTATCGATCCAAGTCTGACTCCTCCTTGTTCATATGGCAAAAATCTGGGGTCATTGTTTACGTACTTATTTATGTGGATGATGTTATTGTAATAGGCAATAATACAAATGCTATTCAGCAGATGATTCTTGGACTTTCCACTAAATTTTCACTAAAAGAAGATCTTGGTGCCTTAAATTATTTTCTTGGTGTTGAGGTTATTCCTTCAAAACATGTGTGCTTCTTTCTCAACACAAATATATTTTCGACTTGTTGCCAGCAACTAATATGCACGAATCAAAAGGGGTTTCTACACCTATGAGTGCTTCTACGGTTCTCACCAAGTCTCTTCCTGCAAATATTGTTGACGCCACCTCTTATCGGCGAATTGTAGGTAAACTTCAGTATCTATCATTCACCAGGCCTGATATTGCTTTCTTTGTGAACAAACTTGCTCAGTTTATGCATTGTCCTTCTACTGATCATTGGAGGGTAGTCAAACACTTGCTTCGTTATCTGAAATCAACCGCATATTATGGTTTACTTTTGTCTAAGACAAGTGATAATAAACTACATATTTGCTCAGATTTTGACTGGGCTAGAGATCTAGTTGATCGCACTTCCACCACCGGTTTTGCTGTATATCTTGGTAACAGTCCTATTTCTTGGTCTTCTAAAAAGCAACGAGTCGTTTCCCGTTCCTCAACTGAAGCTGAATATCATGCGGTTGTTACTGCCTTAGATGAAACAAATTGGATTACAAATTTGTTGAAAGAGCTTCGGTTCCCATTGGTTGATATACCAAAAATCTTTTGTGATAATATTGGGACAACATTTCTGTGTGAAAATCCAGTGTTCCACAGTAAAATGAAGCATATTGCCATTGATTTTCATTTTGTCCGTGACCAAGTTCAGGCAAAGCAAGTGCATATTCGTCACCTTCATGCTGCAGATCAAGTTGCAGATTTGCTCACCAAAGCTCTGTCACAGCGTGCCTTTCATGTTCTTTTTCCCAAGTTGTCTGTTGTTGCACTACCTAACAACTTAAGGGGGCTATAAAACAAAATAACGTTTCTGTTATGCTCTTTCCTTTATTTTAGGCTTTCATTATCTGTTATTTTTTTGTATATTAGTTAAGATATTATCTCAGGTTGTTGAGTTCTTTATGGCTGCTAGTAGTCATCATCTGTTGTATATATATTTCTCAGTTTTAGCAATATACTTCAAGCCTTCATTTTACAATATGCTAGAACTTCTTTAATAACAAATAAGCACCTAAGCTGTTGTTGGAGTCAAAGAAATCACAAAATATATTTAAGGTCCTTCCACCAGTGCTAAAAGCTGATTCAGATGCCACAATAAAGCATTGGAAAAACCAATATATACATAGCTACTTGAGCTAAAGTAAGATATCTGAAATGACCAAAAAATTTTATATCAAAAAAATTTTCATTTAAAATTTAAATAGTAAATTTAATAATTGGGACAAAAGGGCATTTCATTTTTTTAAAAATGAATATATTTTTACTTTGAGAAATTATTTGATAAAATTTAATACAAATATTATTTTATATATAGAAACCAAACCTAAGAATTAAATCAAATCAATAGAAACCTATAAACCAAAGGAGAACCAAGCAAAGACCCATGATTTGAGCCAAACCGAACTCAAATCGAACCAAAACCTGTCTAGAAGGCCCTGGAAACATAATTTACTGTTTTATCTCTAAACAATTTTCTCCCCTTTCACTTTGATCGCGACCTCAGCCCCTTCCCCCTCCCCTTTTCGTTTTCGGATCGTTTGAAGCTAGCGCCGGTCCGCCTCACTGCCATTGCCTCCTTGCCACGTGACTGCCTCACCACAGCTCCGGTCTCTTTTTCTCTCCCTCCTTTCGTTCTTGAGAGCGCAGTAACCGCAGGAGACACGAACGGGAAATCGCGGCTCCTGCTCCTCAACTTTCCAGCGACTCCAGTCTCTCTCTCGACGACGACGTCTCTCCGGACTCTCTTTATCCTGTCTCAGTCTGGTTTAGTGCAGTGAGGGGATCTGCGAGTTGTGCTTGTCTGATCGACGCTGCCTCCTTCAGCGTTCCCATCACTTTTTCGGCAAAATCAGCCAAGGACCGGCTGGTCTAGGCCATTCACTTCATCACCGATCCTCCTCCGACTTCTTCCCTTCTCCTTTTCCGGTTTGGCTGTGGTGCAGCAATAAGAAAGAGAGTTTTTAACGGAGAGCAACGTTTTTCCGATGAATTAACCGGAAAATTTTACTTTCTGGTGCATTTTACTGCTGGGTAAGCTGATTTCCAACTTTCTTTGGCACATGTTATAAATTCTTTGATCTAGGGTATAGGATTTGATGTGTAAATCGATTTAATGTAAGAATAAATCCCTAGAAGCTACTGTTCATACAAACATTATGGAAGAATTAAATTAATTTTCTTCCTACCTATAATTAAAGCATATTTTAGTAAGTGTTTTGGTAGGATTATAGTAACTTTTAGAAGCTAAGTATTGGATGAATGACAGCAACTTTTAGTTAGAGAAATTATAATTATTGACTGAATTAAGTTCATATGTGGTAATGGGAATATGTTTCTCATGGTTGTTGTTAAAATAAAGGGGTTTATGATCAGAATGGAGTAACAATGTGAATTTTTATCATGGCAGCAATTAACGTAGCCATTTTGTTTAAGTTTTGTTTAATGAAAAGGAAAAGGTATGGTAAAAAGAAATTATAAATCCAATTCCTGCTAGAAATTTGTTAGTTGACGTATATATATTTAGTTGTGCTTAATGGATAATTTAAATAAGTTTGTTACCAATAATCTTGCTTGGTGAGGATAATGATTCACAGATTAGTAAGTTGATATACGAGATCTTTGTTAATGTTGGTAAAGGAAATGTGAGCTATAATTTTATATGGTTGTTATGGGTATATGATCGGATAGTTTAAAGTAGCAGATGTGAGATTAAACAAATAATCATTTTCAACTAATTCCATAATTATTGATTTATTTGTTTAACCTTAATAAAGCTAAGAATATTTATGTATTAGTAGCGAACGAACTTGTTATGATGTTGAAAGCAAGGATTAAGAAAAGCTAAGGTTTTGTATGGATGGTCAAACAATTATTTTGATACTTTGGATGGAGGAAGGGAAAATAATTTGATTGATTGCCCGACGAATGGGCTATGTGTAGTGATTGAAAGATATTTACAGATATTGTGATTCTTTAAACAAGTGGAAAGAGAGCTTAGTAGATAGAGAGCTTAGTGGATAAAGATATTTACAGATATTGTGATTCTTTAAACAGGGTTGATTTAAATTAGTCATTTGTCTGATTCAATTCTTTCCTTGTGTTCTTAAATTCTTTAGATCGTCAAAGCCCGTCTACTGCTCCTCTAAGTCAAAACCGAGTTAGAGAGCTTTTTCTATTCTCTATCAGAGTAATAATAAATAGTGCATGCTATTATTTGCATACATACATTATTTATTTTATGATATATAAATATATATATGATAACTTAGCTTTTATTTTTATCTATTTTTATGATATTATTAAAATATGATTATATTTATATAATTATTTATATCATAGTTATATTTATATGTTGGCGTATTAATTATCAATGTGATCCATTATATTAAATGAATTGTTTGATTACTTGTGATGTGACATTATTGTGCCTTGTTTGTGTGTGGAATTGAGATGAAGTGGGTTACTACGGGTTTGTGAGGCTAGTCTATGATACCGTCGGCTATGTATAGGGAGATCGACGCCCCTGTGTGCATCTGATGAAATATGATATGGAAAATCACTAGGTGGAGTATAAAAAAATTATAGGTTTGGCCAAGTGAGGATTGGACTGGTGGGCCATGTATGGGGATTGGCCCCCGGTGCACACGTTGGAGATGGTGAGTCATGTGTGAGGACGGCTCGTCGGAGGTTTCGGTGATGTCACTGACTAATTTCTACTTGTTTGATTACTTGAAGGTGTAATTACTTGTGGGTGCTGATCTTGTGCCATATGCTCGAGTGGTTTTGTGTTCATGTTAGTGTTTTAGGTTGCATTTTGCGTGAATGCCTATGTATGCATTCGTTATTATTATTTACTAAGTTGCAAAACTCGCTCTTCTCTTATTTAAACTTTTTAGGAAGTATGATTTCCATCGAGTTGGCAAAAGCTTTGAAACCTTCTCCGTAGGGCTATAAAAGTAAATTTCTAATTTCTATAGTTAATTAATTTATGTATTGTTATATATAAAAACTTCACTACTTCTAGCTATATTGAACTCCGCAATTATAAGATTTAGGTACCTCAGATCTTGTATTAGAATGGATATACTAATCTATGAATATTATAAATGTCTTAATTATTTATTGAAAGCATGTATGAACCAATAGCCTATATTATGAACATGACATATTACAAATAGGCCCAAAATATATTTTATTTGAGATGTTTGAGATTGGGTCAGGAATGTGTGATTACTTGATATATATGTAAAAAATAATATGGGCTTACCATTCTTAGAATTCCGTTTGGCATGAGTGGACTTTGTGGTTTAGGCTTACTACGGTCCTCAAGGTCTTTAAGCTTACCTTGGCCCTAGTGTCGATTCAACCTATGGTTCGGGTCGTGACAATATCGCATCCACTTACCTCCCACTATAATAGCAATTTTAACCACTATAATAGCAAATTAAAATTTATTGCAAATTTTTAGGTTGATCATTTAAGTATCTATCCAACTCTGAATGCATATTCAAATTATTCTCTCTCTAATTCCAAAAAAAATATTCATCAATCTCACTAACGGAATCAGGCGCTAAGGGTGGGTGGCCTCGCCCCTAATAAATTTTTTTTTAAAGAAACACCCACAAAATGTTGAATTTTTTTATTTTTACCCCACCTAGAATACAAAAATTTTTTAATTTCACCCTTCAGAATACTTGAAATTTTTTTTAGCTCTCCCTAACTTTAATTCCTAGTTTCCTCACTTATCAATCTTAACGTCATTTGCATTACTTTTCTCATTCTTTCCTTGGCTACTTATATCAAAACTTTCACAAGTATTTTCTTCTTTCTCATACTCAGAAATCAATAAATTTAGATTTCTGAATATGCTTTCTACTAACTTATCTATTGTAGCATCATTAAAAAATCATTGATACTTCACCCTCAGGTACCTTAACTTGTATTGAGGGTCCAATATTATAAGTATAAATAACATCGCATTCATCTTATCCAATGGATCCCAGTACTTGTTAAATTTTCCCTTCATTTCCTTTGCCATATTTGCAAGTTCCACATCATCACCAGCCATAGAATTTTGCAACTCATTTAACACACTGCAAAGCTTAGGAAAAAATATATTTGCAGTAGAGTATAATGATCCAGTTATTTTTAATGTCACATCATAAAACTTTTTCAAAAACCTAGTTAAGTTTTGAACATTTTTCCCAATAATTCTGTAGAGAAAAAGAACCATCTAATTCATTCCTATAGGTAAGTCTAATAATTCAAGTCTCTCAAATATTTTTCTAAATTGTAGAAATGTCTCTAACATTAAATAAGTCGAATTTCACCTTGTTTCACAATCTTATATCACAGAACCCTTACAATCTACTTGGACACTTTTTTGATATTTTTTAAAGTTATCTAATCTCCACGGGCTACTCCTCACATATTTACATGTAGCTCTCACTTTATTATTTGATGACAACAATCTTGATCTCAAGTTTAATGCCAAGTGTAAAATATGTGCAACACATCTCATGTGGAAAGCCTCATCATTCAACACAAATACATTTGTTTGCTTAAGGGTTCTTTTAATTTTGCAATACTGTGTCATTACTGATTGCATTATCAACGGTAATACACATAATCTTATTAAATCCCCACTTATCCATGTAAAAGTCAATTTACCCAAACGCACACCTTTATAATTTTTTAGTGAACAAAGTTTAAAATCCTCTTTCGCATTGTCCAATTATTATGGATAAAGTAGCATGTCAAATAAACATAAGAGATGTTTTGACAACTAGTCCAAGTATCGGTGGTAAATGATGGTAGTTGGCACTCAAAATCTATAAGTGCACGTAATTTATTTTTCTCTTCATAGAAAATTTGACAAACATCTCTAGCTACTGTCCACCTAGAATGTATTTGAAATTTAGGTTGAACTTCTTAGCAAAACTCCTTAAACCCTTCCTTCTCCACAAACTTAAAGGGCAACTTATCCTTTATTATCATCTTAACCATAGACCTCCTAGCAATTACTTGGTTAAACTTCTAATATGCTAAGTTATAATCATCCTCCTCACACTTACTCAACTGCAATTTTGTACTCCTTTTTGTATTTAAAATTCTTATAAGTATGCTTAAGATGCCGCTATAACTCAATTGTACCATGCTTTAACGAGGCACAATATCTTTGTTCATACCATAAGCTTGTTGATTTACTCATTTCAATATCATGATCATCATAGACTTTTTTTTAAAATGATCCAAATCCCATACTTCAATTTATTACCCATACTATCAGGATGAGAAGAAATATCAGGTGTACCTTCAGCATGAGATGTAGCACTAGAAGATACTCGTGTATTTTGTTGCCTTATTAACGGTGAGCTCACATTACCATATGTTTGGGCCATGTTTTCTATACAGCTAAGAGGATCTGGAACTTTGAATATATTATCTCGAGGAGGATCATGGTGTTCCTTTCTCTACGACATTTTGATTTACAGCTAACATAAACAAGTTTAGGATATGATTGGTAATAAAAAAAAAAAAGTATTAAAAAAGCGCATGTTATTTTGTCAAGCTTTTTTTCCACGAAGGTATAAGGAATGGTTGGTAAAAAAATTTTCATCTCAACTAAGTCATCTGCAAATTTGAATGAATACGGTCCCCACGTGTGTGTATATATATAAAGTATGCTTTTCACAAAAATAAAAAATAAAAAATTAAAATTGGACATATTATCATACAGGGGCGGAAGGGGGGGGGGGGGGGACTGTGGAGGAGCCCGGGCCCCTCAGCTAAAAAATTTTAAAATTTTATCTATAAATAATGTAAAAAAAAAAAACAAATTTCCTTGATTTGGCCTCTTAATTTTGAAAAATTTCTTTTTGCTGATTTAGTTTTGGAGTCTGGCTCGGCCCTGTTATCATGCTTTAATTTAAAAATTTAAAGATGGCTTTCACATGCTTCGAATAGAATTTTATAAATCTTATTCAATTAATAAAACTACCAAGGTTAAAAAGGCACTACTTCTAAAATAAAAAGTAAATACATAAAAAATCACCAATAGTGTAAGTTCATGTAATTATAAATAATAATGACTTGTAAAATGAAAAAGAAAAAATAAAAGAAGGAAAAACAATGCTGATTATATTTTAATTAATGGTTCTATTTTATTTTTTATAAATATATATTATATTGTAAATAAATAAGCATAAATTATTAAATAGAAAATATACCTACTTTTCTTAGATACTTTATCACCTATCCTTTTACTTTGGATTATTCAAAGAACATTTTTACTTATTAATTTTTTTGTTTTACGTATTTTATTTGTATTTCCTTTAACTTAAATTTTATGATACCTTCATACATTTACACTGTGATACTATTTTTTTGAGGTAATAGATATATGTATAGACACATATATACTAATTTGAGGGTAACAACAAATAAAGGCATTTCACTTGGTTGTCACCTTCATTCTTAAGAACAGATAAAAGTTACGAGGCAGATGGAATCGTACGGCCAAATCAGAAATCTGCTCTACACATTAATTATTGAAGGAAACTTTCCTTCTAAGAGAATGTATGGGAATTTCAAGTGGGAAACATATTACTATAATAAAATGTTTGTATCAACCTATACAATTACCCACACAAAATTGTACCATCACGGCAAATAATATAGACTTGGAAATTAATCAAGTATAAAATAGCATTAGCAATCAAGTGTATAAACCGTCTACATTGTAAAGACTTGAGAAAGCAACATTAATTTTATTTTCTATCTTATTAATTAATTATGAGATAATTATTTAGAAATATCTTCATATTCTAAAGAAAAAGAAAACATTCAGCATATTGATGCACATAGACTATTTGTATGATTTTTTTTCAAATGTTAATCACTGATGAATCTACAACTACCGAACAAGAAAAAAAAGATTAGAATCCTCAAGTAGCAAAATCAAAATATGAAAAAAAGTTGAAAATAAAAATAGTATGCCTCTATGATTTTAATTAGTTGATCATCACATATAAAAGTCATTCTTTGAGAAGGAGAATGCTACCTTTATCAAATTTGTTTAACCTTTTGTCATTTGTTTCTACGGTTTTATTTTAAGTTTTAATGTGTAGAGAGTGCTCAAGTTAGGAATTAACAATAGGAAGTTTTAGGCAATTTAAAATTCAAAATAAATTTTATCTTCATTTTAAGCTTTGAAATAGGAAGTTTATTGCATAAGTAATTATGCAATTATTCAAAAATAAAAATTACTTTTTTTATCAAACTAATAAACGGGTTGAGAATAATATATAATAAAAATTACTTTTTATCAATATAACATACGGTTTAGGAACATCTAATTTTATGATGGGATAAGACAAAATGAGACTTCTATATGTTACAGATCAAATTTGCTTAACGAATCGTTTCTGTCTCAAAATTATCCACGATATGGGAATCGGGATGAGACAACTAAATTTATATTGGATCCTTTCGAGATAAAAAATTCAGGACAATTTTTAGAACTGATCAGGATTTTCATAGTCCTATGCACACCCCTTGTTGGCATTACCGTGTAGGTGTTAACATTTGGAATGCTGAAAGAGAAAAAAAAATTTATATTAACCAACCAAGTGTCAAATTGACAAATTATAATTTTTAAAAACGAAAAATAGTGATACGCTATTGAAGAGTAATTATATAATTTGGAATAATTCTTGAAAGTATTGAAAACATAATTTGGACTAATCAAATCTAAATTCAAATGAGATAAATTATAAACTCGATTGCAAACTTGTACTTGAAGTGGAATATGTAAAGTTAACGCTGAAAGGATTCGAGATCAACAAAAAAAATTCTAATATATATTACCAAAAACTTTTTAAGTAATGGGTTAATTTGACACCTTTAGTAAACACAAAAAATTTAAATAAAAACATTAAGAAGAAAAATCAAAGGGGACAGTAAAAATTGCAAAAAGAAAAAAGAGAGGCTAAAATAAATTCTACAGATTAAAAAGATTTACTGTGGATGCTACTTGCGTTAAGGTTGTAAATAAGCTAAATCAAATTCGAGCTTGCCAGATTCAAAGCTTGCTTGATATTTTTCTCGGCTCAAAGCTTAAGAAGCTTAGAAATATTAAACTCGAACTTGACCCAAGATATGAGTTTGTTAAATATTAAACTCGAACTTGACCCAAGATATGAGTTTGTTTCAAATTAAATTTGTTTATTTTAACCTGATAATGCTTTACACTGGTAAAACTCTATAACAGCTGAATAAGGTTCAATAAATTTTTAAGTCGAATATCATTAGCTCGAATTCCGTTCATTTGCTAAAGAAACTAGCTTGACCACGATTTGAATAGAACCTTTCTCAACTGTTTCAATATCGAGTTCAAGTAACTTTCGAACTTTTTAGTATCATAAAATCTTATAATTTCCCCTAACTGAAAATCAAAGACACAAAAAGAATTATTTTTACGTTATCTAATTTGATTAAATAGTCTAGTTAATATTCTTATTTCAATTTGGAAGTAACAAGGTATTCAAAAATCATCTATTCCTTAAAAAAAAAGTATTGGAAAACCAATTATTTTGTGATCAGATAATTAAATGAAATCTCTCACATTTCGATAGCATATATTTCACATTAATATCATCAATATAAATTTTTAATTAAAAGCTAAAATATTTATAATATATGAATATTTTTGTAATCAAAGATAGGAGGATTTAAAATCATCATTCCCTAGGTCTGACCTAATAGCAACTTACTATCTTTCCTTCTTCTTCTTTGGACGGCCACCGATTCCTTTACATTCTAGCTTTGTTTTTTTAATTTTTCTTTTATTTTTGTGGTTTTTTTAGAATAATTTTTAGATTTATTTCTTTTGATATAGTTCTAAATTATTGTTGTCCATATTTCAAAATTTTGCTCTCCGATCTAGTCATTCTGACAGTTTTTAGATCTGTTTGTCACCACTATACTGATTTTATTTATGATATTTTGTTATTTTAGCAGTTTGCAAAATCAAGAGCATATCTTCCTTTCTAATAGAAGCAAGAAATTTGAAGGCGATGATATTGAACTTGTAGAAAAACTATTGAATCCTTGTAATTAATATTGATATACTTTCCTAGTTAGCTAGACTTTCTTGGTTAATTATTTTCATATTCCAGAGAAACTCTTGTATATAAATTACCTAGTGTAGAGATTATAAACACAAATAATATAAAGGAATACAGAAAATTTTCCTTCAATTTCCTCATGGTATTAAAGCAGTTGCCATGAAAAACTTCATTATCGGTTTCAGTCTAAGTCTGAGGTAACTTCTAGCCCCTCTAGAAGTGTGAGGTGATTGTCATTGCCCACACCAAAGGGAAGAATAGCCGCCGATCGGCCTTCCCTCTGAATCTCAATGTCATCTGACGACGGGCATGTGCACATGTGTTGCTAGAAGGTTATGGCCCTTTTGCATGCGCTAGCGGGTGCAGCTTTTTTCGGTGACCTCTGTCGACTTTTCCTTGTTCTAGCGGTCTCATTTCAGTGGTGCACCTCAGATCCAGTGGTCCCTTGTCTCTAGTTTTGACGTTTGGAATTTTTTCTTCCCTTTTTGGCATATTTCTGCTATTGCCATTGTGTTTTTCCTATCTCCCTATTGCTTTTCTATACCAGCTATCAATATTACCTTAATCTGGCAGTATGATTGACAGAAAAAAGGTAGATGTGGCCTTTCACTCGGAGAGTCCTTCACTTTAGATCAGTCCAGTGAAACTAGATGGAATGAATTATCCGGCTTGGTCTCAGTCCCATTATTATTCATTGAAACTAGAAGTTTACAAGGATCCCTTGACGGTGGAGCAAAAAAACCAGATTCAGCAAATTCGACTTTTAACAAGTGGAAATCAAAGAACTCTCTTATTACATCTTGGCTAATAAATTCTATGCAGCCAACTATGTCATGAGGGTATTTACCTCTTGATATAGCAAGAAGATGTGGGATGCCACTTCACAGACTTATTTTCAAACTAAAAACTATGCTCAGAGATATGAATGGTGATAGAAAGTTCATGAGACAAAGCAGGGAGATATAACTATCACTCAGTATTTTGCTGAACTCAATGGGTTGTGGTTGGAACTGGATTATTACCAATATTTTCAAGCAAAATGTACTAATGATGCAACTGAAGTTCAGAAGTTGATTGAAGTAGAATGTGTGTATGATTTTCTAGATGGCCTAAATAACGAGTATGATCAGATTCGAATTCAAGTTCTTGGACAAGATCCTTTCCCATCCGTGCAACATTTGTACAACAAGAGGAGACTAGGAGGAGTGCCATGGTCCACAAGTCTACCATTGATAAAGCAAGGTTGATTACTAATTCTGCAAGACAACAAATATAGGTGACGAAGAATGATTCAGCAGATAGAGATAAATTAATTTGTGACTATTGTGGTAAGAATAGGCACACTAAGGAGTTCTATTGGAAATTACATGAACACCCAACTAAAGGGCGTGGAGGAAACGTGTCAGTTCTTCTAGACCATAGGCACACAAATCTAATGGTGGAGCTTTATCTGAGGGACCATCTCCTGCTGGTAATTTTTTAATAAGGAAATTCAGTCCCTGAAACGTTTATTGTCACAACTTGATTCTTCCTTAACTCAGTCTGCGGCTTCTAACTTTGTCAATTTAGGTAATGCTTTTCTTACTTTTCTTGATAAAATTGCAAAACCCTCTTGGGTTATAGATTCAGGAGGAACAAACATACAATAGGCTCTATAAAACGTTTCCTCATATATTCTAGTGTCAAGGCACCGATAAAATCTGTATTGCGGATGGCTCCTTAGTATCGATTGCTGGCACAGGTTCTATTGACTGCACTCCCAATATTAATTTCTCCTCTGTTCTTCATGTTCCTAGATTTCCTATTAATTTCTTATCAAGTAGCTTAATCATAAAAGCACTTAATTACAAAGTAACCTTTTATCCTACTCATTGTATATTTCAGGAGCTGAACACAGGGAGAGCAATTGGCAGTGGTAGCTTGCACAATGGACTCTATCTGTTGGATGATGTTTGTCGGTTTTCAAATTTGGGTAACAGTCAAGCTTTGTTAGGAACATCTAGAAATCCTTCCTATGAAGTTATTCAATGGTATAGGAGATTATGACATCCTTCTTTTTTTGTTTTAAGACGTTTATTTCCCACTTTGTTTACTAAGTGTGATTTTGATTTATTAGTATACGATACCTGTGAACTTGCCAAACACACAAGGCATTTTTATTCCCCAATTAATAATAAAAGTTTGGTATCTTTTGCTACTAATCATTCTGATGTTTAGGGTCCTACTAAAATTGTTTCTCTTTCTAGTTATAGATGGTTTATGACCTTTATCAATTGTTGCACTAGATTTAACTTGGGTTTATTTGATGAAAGCAAAAAATGAAGTTTTTTCATGTTTTAAGAACTTCTATAAAATGATTTGTACTCAGTTTGATGCGCATGTTGAAATCCTAAGAACTGATAATGGTACTGAATACATGAATGCAAATTTTCATACCTATTTAGATTCTAATGTTATCATACATCAAATTAGTTGTCTCAATACTAGTGCTCAAAATGGAGTAGCTGAAAGCAAAAATAGGCATTTACTGGAAGTAGCTAGGTCTCTTATGTTTACTATGAATCTTCCTAAACAATATTTGGGGGATGCTATTTTGACTACTGCTTACCTTATTAATCATATGCTTCTTCGTATTTTAAAATTTAAATCTCCATTAGAGGTTCTTCAATGGAAAAACTCTTATGTTATACCTCTTAAAGTTTTTGGTTGTGTTTATTTTATTCATCAAAATGATCTAGGCAAATTAGATCCTAGTGTTAAATAAACTTTAATATAACCTAGATCCTATTGTTCATAGAATTTGTTTAATAAGAATAAGCATTAAGCGGAAGCATACCTTGATCCATAACTATTGATTACCTCATTGCGGCAATTCGATTCTCACCGTAATAGTAGATCTATGTTTCTTCACTCTGGCCTTTTGTTCATAAGTTCTCTCTTAATGGTTAGAGAATTATCAACATCAACGGGAGTTTTCTTTTCACATTCTCTCAACACAACCTATCACCGCTATGTGTTTGAGGTAGCCGTCACACTCTCTTGACCTCTGCTGTTGATTTCCTTTTTCTATTTTATAAGGCAAAGGAAAGGAATTAAAACCCTAACTGGTCCTCATTCCATTAAGCTCAATAACCATTATTTTGGGCCACCTTAATTAGAACCAGCCCTTTAATCATGGGCCATATAGATTATTATAATAATCTAACAATCTCCCACTTAGCCCATGTGCATTTCTTGAATTTATCATGTTAACTTTAATTAGACTATGGTGGTCACAAGTCATTAATCGACATGATTCCTTCCATACATCACAGACCATCTCAATTCATAAGAACTTTAATCGAAAAATGATTCAACAAACAATACATTATTGCAATCAACATTATTGTTATCTCACTCAAACCATTACTGTATACACCTATAATGTGGATAACACATAAATAAGCAAAACCACATCTTTAATTGAATTCCCAAGTGTCACAATAATATGAGCAAAATAACCGTTATATATATATCTATATATATATAAATGTTTGAACATCATGCTAACAAGGACTTATCTATAATGCCCATCCTATCAGCATGGCCAGTGAAGATTCTAGGTGGTAAGCCTTTAGTTAGCGGATCTACTATCATCAGATCAGTACCGATATGCTCAATTGACACCTTGTGTTTTTGCACTTATTCTTTCACAGATAGATACTTTAAATCCATGTGCTTTACACCCTTAGAATACTTATCGTTCTTAGAGAAGAAGACAGCTGTAGAATTATCACAGTAAATTCTCAACGGTCTAGCTATACTGTCCTTAATACTTAGACCTGAGATAAAGTTCTATAACCACAATGCGCGAACAGTGGCCTCAAAGCATGCCACAAATTTGGACTCCATTGTGGAAATAGCAATGACAGACTACTTTCCAGTTTCCATGAAACTGCTCCTCCAGCTAGGAGAAACAAGCAGCCAAATGTAGATTTTCTCGAATCTACACAACCGGCATAGTCTGAATCCAACTATCCCACCACTTCTAGATGGCTGGACTTTCTATAGGTAAGTATATGATCCTTAGTGCCTTGTAAATATCTAAGTACTTTCTTTGTAGCTTTCCAATGGTCCATCCTGGGATTACTTTGATATCGCCCTAACATTCCGACGGCGAAACTAATATTCGATCGAGTACATGTTTGAACATACATTAAGCTTCCAACTACTGACGCATAGGGAATAGATTCCATCTCTTTACATTCCAAATCATTCTTAGGACATTGCATTTCATTGAACCTATCTCTTTTCTGAATTGGAACTATTCCTGTGGAGCATTTTTCCAGTCTGAATCTCTCTAATACCTTGTCAATGTAAGCTCTTTGAGACAATCCTAATAATCCTTGTGATCTATTACAGAATATTTCTATTCCTATCACATAGGATGCCTCGCCCATATCTTGCATTTCAAAGTTCTTAGAGGGAAAACCCTTTACATCATGTAACAACCCAACATCATTCGTAGCAAGAAGAATGTCGTCAACATATAGGACTAACATAATGAACTTGCTCCCATTGACCTTCATATAAATACACCGATCAACAGTGCTTTTTATAAATCCATATGAAGTGATGGTATTATTGAACTTAAGATACCATTGACAGGAAGCTTGCTTCAGTCCATATATTGACTTCTTTAACTTACACACCAAATTTTTCTTTCTTGTGACCACAAATCCCTCTAGTTGTCCATATATACTTCCTCCTCAAAGTCACCATTAAGAAATGCTATCTTTACATCCATTTGGTGAAGCTCTAGATCATAATGAGCCACCAAAGTAAAAATAATTCTTAAAGAGTCCTCTTTGGAAAACGAAGAAAAGGTCTCTTTATAATCAATGCCATCCTTCTAAGTGTAACCTTTAGCAACAAGTCTGGCCTTATATCTTTCAATGTTGCCCCTAGAGTCCCGTTGGGTCTTGAAAATCCATTTACAACCAACTTGTTTTGAACACTTAGGCAACTCAACTAACTCCTAGACTTGATTATCACTCATTGATTGCATCTCTTCTTTTATAGCATTAGACCACTTTTTAGAATTATCACATTCCATGGCTTTTTGGAAAGAGACTGGATCCTTATCAATGCTCAATTCACATTCATGCTTAAGCGTGTAAACCACATAATCAGCTAGCCTTCTTTGCCTTTGTGACCTCTGTAATGTTATTTCTTATGAAACCACTTGCTTATTTGTGACTTGTTCATTATTTACTGGTTCATCATTTATATGGTTATTTTGTGGGTTTGGAATGTCATTTTATTGTTTGACCATATTGTTAAACCGTGATACAACAAGAGGAACAACAACTGAAGAAGAGACATTAGGAGAATCCACCTGAGTTGGATTTCTAATCTGAATCTCTTGCACATCCACTTTACATGATTCAACACTCCCACTAAATTGGCCATTTTTAATAAACCGAGCATTACCACACTCAACAATTCTCGTACTATGGTTAGGACAATAAAATCTGTACCCTTTTGATTTTTTAGGATATCTATGAAAAATCTACTAACCATTCTAGCATCAAGCTTCTTTTTGTGTGGGTTATATATCTTAACTTGTGCTAAGCAACCCCCAACATGAAGATGCCTTAAACTAGGTTTCCTTCTTGTCCACAATTCATAAAGGGTCTTAGGAACTGCCTTACTAGGAACCTTATGAAGTAAATATGCAGTAGTCTTTAATGTATGCATCCATAATGATAAAGGTACATTACTATTACTTAACATACTCCTAACCATTTTCATAAGAGTATGATTTCGCCTTTCAGCTACACCATTCTATTGAGGTGTACCCGGCATTGTGTATTGTGCACAAATGCCACGACTTTCAAGGAACTTTGCAAATGGACTTGGACATTGTCCATTTTCATTAAATTTACCATAATATTCACCACCTCTATCAGATCTTACAACTTTAATTTTTTTATTTAACTGCCTCTCTACCTCATTAGTGAATATCTCAAGGATATCCACTGATTGAGACTTTTCATGCAGCAAATAAACATAACCATACTGTGAGAAATCATCGATAAAAGTGATAAAATATTTTTCTCCACCCCAAGAGGAAACATCAAAAGGACCATATATATCAGTGTGCATAAGATCAAGTAATTCACTGCTCTTTGTGGCTGAATTCTTTAATGTGTGCTTAGTTTGCTTACCTTTAATGCAATCTATAAACACGTCCCAGTCAGAAAAATCCAATTGAGTTAAGATTTCACTTTTCACTAATCTCAAGATCCTTTCTTTGGATATGTGACCTAACCTTTGATGCCACAAGAAAACAGAACATTCATAATTATGTGCACTATGTTTATTACCTATATTATGCTTAACATTAAACAGGGATTCAACAAATTCAACACCAAGATTAAAATGATACAAACCATCGATTAGAGTACCAGAACCATAATAGTACTTATGTTTGTACAATGAAAAAACACCATTAAAAATCTTGAAATTAAAACCAATACTGTCCAACCTCCCTATAGAAACCAAATTTCTGGCACATTTAGGAACCTAGAGGCACTTTTCAAGATCCAGATAACAACCAGTTGTTGGCTCAAGGGTCAATTTTATCTTGAGATTTTGATGATTAAGCAAAACAAATAAATTTAATTATTTTATTTGTGCTAATATTATTTTTATGCAGATTTATTTGTTTTTATTAATAAACAAGGCAAATTCCAACAAATCCAAGTTCAAATGAAGATCATGAAGACCTTTCAAGATTTTAGTGGTTAAGTATATTAGGATTCATTGTAGGATAGAGAGAATATTCTTTTATAAGCACAAAAATATTTTTCTCTCTCTCTCAAAATGATTTTCAAAAATTACCTTAATTTATAAAAGATAAATCATGATTCTTTTCGATTTTCTTACCTAAACAAAAGAGATTTTGTCTTAATCATTTATGGTAACAAAATTTTCCATTTTCGAAAATTTAATTCACTTACCTCAATGAAAGAGATTTTATCTTAATTATTTTTGGTAATAAAATATTTTGAAAAAGGATTTTATATTTATTTTCAAAAACTATTTTTAAAGGAAAGTCTACAATCTTATGAGATTTCGCTTACCTTAAAAGAAAAGATTTTGACTCAAAGAATTTTTGGTAACAAGATCTCCGTATCTTCTAAGAATTTGGAAAGTCAATATTCTTATTTAAAAGGAGAGATTTTACTTTCTAAAATGGGATTTCCATCCCTCTCTATAAAAAGCGTCTTTCCTTTGTAAAGACGTGGGTTTTTGTTTTAAGAGTATAAGTCCATTGATTAAATCTTTAATTTCTCAAAACTTACTGTCAATCGCTTTATTTTTTTTCATCTCTTTGCTTAACGAAATAATTTTTAAGCGAAAAGAAAGTTTAATAACAACATCTTTAAACAGATTCTGTTCTTTGAAACGATTTTCTAATCTTGATTTTTATTTTTCCTATTCTTATATTTACATTTCTCACTATCTATATAGATTCTGTAATCTGTTGTAGATATGTTGTTATTTGAAAAACATTTGTGTCATAGCTCAGGTGAAAAGCTATTGTGAAATAGGTTATCAAGCGACCTTCTCCTTGTGTGGGATTCCAATGTCTTGATTTGAGTTTCTGTTCTCTGCAAAAATAGAAAGGGTTGAGGTTGACTAGAACCTTTGGAAAATCTAGTGGGACAAAGGATAGATATAGGTGTTGATCTATTGCCTTGTACTATTGGTTTGTATCTTATCCTTAAAAAGAGATAGCATAGTGGAGGATCTCAAGATGAGTCTTGGGGAGTGGATGTAGGCGAGTTAGTGCCGAACCACTATAAATCGCTGTGTTAATCTTTTTTACTTTCTAAAGTTCAGCTTGATACCATTTTATTTACACTTCTGTTAATCTTTTAGAAATGCTAAGTTGTTAATTGTTTTGTTGTTCTAAACTCAAATAAGCTTTATCTTTATTGAACATTAGAACTCAAGACTTCTGCATTGTGAATATACCAAGTTCTAATCGGTTCTTCTATATTCATTATATTTCCCAATTTGGATTTTAATCAGTTTTCTAAGTTTACTTAAAGCTTTGTGAAGCAGTTTAGAAATTCAATAACTGTCTCTCATATACTCTTTAATATTTGTCTAAAATTTATAAGGTAGTTCAAAAACTTAATAAATTTCCTTCATAAAGTAGTTTTGAAACTGATGAAGATATTGTGAAGCAGTTCTAATCAATAGCTGCTCTTTACAAAATCTTTCTATTTTCTGCATAGAGCTTTGTGAGGAAGTTCTAATCTTAATAACTTACTCTCACAAATGCATTCTATTTCGCTGCAAAAGAATTCTGATTTTTTTTTGAAAGTTAAATTTTTTATTTTTAGAAAACTCAATTCACCCCACCTCTTGGGTTGTGCCATACGTATACGGGACCCACAATATGGCATCAGAGCTTTGGCTCTTGACTTACCTAAGCTTAACAGCTTGAGAGAAAGATCCCATGGCAGCCCCACTTCCTCTTACATCTTTAGAAGGCCAATCTATTTCTAGACCACCTTTGTTCAATGGTTCTAATTACTCTTACTGGAAAACCAGAATGGAAAATTTCATAGAATTAGTTGACATAAACTGTTGGAGGAATGTCATTACTGGTTCTCGTATTCCTATGAAAACTGTAGAAAATGAGAGAGTTAGAAAAATAGAAAAAGAATATACTGATGCTGATTGGAATGATATTTCTATAAATGCAAAAGCTATTAATATTCTTCATTGTGCATTAGATCCAATAGAATACAACAAAGTGTCTGGATGTAAGTCTGCAGCGGAAGTTTGGAACAAACTTAGAGTTACCTATGAGGGTATTGATCGAGTGAAGGAATCCAGAATCAATATCCGTTGGAGAGAATATGAAATGTTTAGTATGAAAGAAGGAGAAACTATTGTTGAATTAAATTCTAGATTTACCAATATAGTTAATGCTTTGAGAACTCTCAGAAAGGAAATTTCAGAAGATGAGCTTGTTAAGAAAATCCTTAGAATTCTGCCTAAAAAATGGGATTCTATAGGAACTGTTATGAATTACAAAGAGACTCCCGTTACTTATGATTACTTGATAGGAGCTCTTGTTTCAGAAGAGATGAGATCTTCTTTGACTATAGAAGATAAGAAAAAGAAAGGACTGGCTTTGAAAGTAGATTCTAGTGAAGAAAGTTCTTCTGATCTTAATAGTGATGATTTAACACTTGTTGCTTAGAGATTCAAAAAGTTCTATAAAAAGAGTGGAAGGCCACAGAAAAAGTTTATCAAAAAGAATATTCCATCTAAAAATAGCAACATGCCTAAGAAGAACCTTCTGAAGTGGTTTGTTATGAATGCAACATGCCCAGCCATATCAAGCCTAATTGTCCTATGCTGAAAAAGAAGTCAAAGAAAGAAAAGCTGAAGCAGACATTCGTAACTGCTTGGAGTGATTCAGATGTTTCTAATTCTAAAAGCCAAAGTGACTAAGAAGAAACTGCAAATATCTGTCTAATGGCCACTATCAATTCTGACTCCAAGGAAATCAGCACTTTGACTTCAACACAGAAAGCTGAAAGTAATGAAACAGATGCAACGGTCCAAAAATGTGAACAAAGCAATGTAAGTAATCTCTGGACCTGAATCTGAAAATGATCTTCTAGATACTTATAATATCCTTAACACTGAATTTGAAAAGCTTGTTAAAAAGCATAAAGTCTAAAGAAGGATTTTAGAAAATTAAAAACTGAATGTAATCATTTGAAAGATGCTTTTTATCAAGAAGTTACATGCAAAGATCTTACAATAGAGATAAAAAATCTTAAAGATTGTAATAATAAATTTTCTGAAAATCTGAAACACTTTGAAGAAAAACGTAAGCATCTGAATTTTGAAAATGAATCATTGAAAACTGAGATTAGAATTCTAAAGTCAATTTTAGAATCGTTTTCTAAAGCAAAGACAAGTTCTAGCTATGGTAGCATTTCAAAACAGAATCATGTTTCTAATAAGAAAAATGTTGTTTCTAATGTTGTGACTTTAGAACATCAGAAACTTGACAGTCTCAACAGAAAGAAAAATCATAGTAAGCTGAATACACCTGTTACCACTAACCCTCCAGGACCCAATATGAGTTGGGTACCAAAATCTGCATGATCTTTTCAGGTGTGCCTAAGGAGTAAGCTGAAAATAGAAATATGGTACATGGACAGCGCTTGCTCTAGGCATATGACTGGTGATAAAAAGAAATTTACCAGATTAGAAAAGAAAAAGGGAGGTACAGTAAGCTTTGGAGACAAAGCAAAAGGTAAAATCGTTGGTATTGATGTGGTAGGTTCTAATCCTTCAATAGAAGATGTATGCTCAGTAGAAGGATTACATTATAACTTATTAAGTGTTAGTCAGATTTGTGATAAAAATAAAAGAGTGATCTTTGAACCTTCTTATTGTGAAGTTCAGAACGTGCAGGATAATAAAACTTTATTTATTGGAAAAAAGGTTTGAGAATATATACCTAGTAGATCATTCTGATATGCATAACCTAGACATATGCTTAATTTCTGTTGATAATTCTAGTTGGTTATGGCATAGAAGACTTGGACATGCAAGAATGCACCTTATTTCTAAATTGTCTAAGAAAGACTTAGTTCGTGTTTTGCCAAAGCTAAAGTTTGAAAAAGATCACATTTGTGATGCTTGTCAATTGGGCAAACAAACCAGAACATCTTTCAAATCTAAGGGCATGGTTTCTACTTCTAGATCTTTAGAATTACTACAACTTGATTTATTTGGATCTATTACTCCTTCTAGTCTTGGAGGTAAATTCTCTGCATTTGTTATTGTAGATGATTATTCTAGATTCACCTGGACACTCTTCCTTAGAAATAAGGATGAGTCATATGACATGTTTGTTCATCTTTGCAAGAGAATACAAAATGAGAAAGGATACAACATCTCTGCAATTAGAAGTGATCATGGAGTAGAAATTGAAAATCAGAAATTCGATGCATTTTGCAAAGAGTCAAGAATCTTCCATAACTTCTCAGCACCTAGAACACCGCAGCAAAATGGAGTAATGGAACGCAAGAATAGAACACTTCAGGAAATGGCCAGAACCATGCTAAGTAATTCTAAACTACCAAAGTATTTCTGGGCAGAAGCAGTAAACACTGCATGTTATATTCTAAATAGGGCTTTGGTAAGATCTAAATTGAAAAAGACTCCATATGAGCTATACAAAGGTAGAAAGCCAATTTTAGTTATTTTCACATATTTGGGTGTAAATATTTTATTCTAAATAACAAGAAAAATCACCTTGCTAAATTTGATGCTAAATCTTATGAAGGAATTTTTCTAGGATATTCTAGTAATATTAAAGCATATAGGGTGTTTAATAAGAAAACTCCAGTTGTAGAAGAATCTATTCATGTTGTGTTTGATGAATCTACCTCTACTTCTAGAATTTTAGAAAATGATGATGTTGTAGATTTTAATCAAGAAAAGCAGAATGAATAATCAGAACAACTAGAAAAGCTAGAAAATGAGCAGAACGTTGATAATCAGGCTAAACCAGAAGATGAACGTGAAGATCAAAACACAACTGAAAGTTAAATGCCAGAAACAGAAAATGAAATTTCTCAATTACCAAAAGAATGGCGATTTCACAGATATCATCCTCAAGAGGAAATCATGGATAATCCATTAGAAAGGATGATGACTAGAACTCAATTTAAAAGATATTTTGGTAATGTTGCTTTTGTTTCTCAATTAGAACCTAAAAATTTAGAAGATGCTCAAAATCATGAAAGTTGGATTCTTACTATGCAAGAAGAACTAAATTAATTTAAGATAAACCAAGTTTGGAAACTTGTTTCTAGACCTAAAAACTATTCTATTATTGGAACAAAATGGGTGTTTAGAAATGAGCTTGATGAACAAGGTAATGTTGTGAGAAACAAAGCAAGGTTAGTGGCTCAAGGGTACAACCAAGAGGAAGGCATCGATTTTGATGAGACCTTTGCTCCGGTTGCTAGATTTGAGGCCATTAGAATGCTTTGTGCATTTGCATGTTTTAAAAATTTCATGTTATATCAAATGGATGTAAAAAGTGCTTTTCTAAATGGTTTTCTAAATGAAGAAGTGTATGTAGAACAACCACCCGGTTTTGAAGTTTATGATAAACCAAATCATGCTTATAAACTTACTGAAGCTCTTTATGGTTTGAAACAAGCTCCTAGAGCTTGGTATGAAAGATTAAGTAAGTTTTTATTAGAAAATGGTTTTTCTAGAGGAAAGGTTGATACTACACTATTTATTAAAAATAAAGCACGTGATATTCTAGTTGTGCAAATCTATGTTGATGGTATAATCTTTGGTTCTACTAATGATCTTCTTTGTAAGTAATTTTCTAAGATTATACAGGGTGAATTTGAAATGAGCATGATGGGAGAATTAAATTTCTTCCTTGGACTTCAAATCAAACAATGTGAAAATGAAATTTTCATAAACCAAGGTAAATATACTAGAGAATTGTTGAAATGGTTCAAAATGGAGAATGCCAAGGGATGTAGTACACCAATGAGTCCATCCTCAAAATTAGAAAAAGATGAAAAAGGTAAGGATGTGGATATTAAATTGTTTAGAAGTATGATTGGTTCTTTACAGTATCTAACTGCAAGCAGACCTGACATACACTTTAGTGTTTGTTTATGTGCTAGATTTGTAACATCCCTTCCCGGTCCACCCATTAACCCGAATGAACCGAGCCGAGATGCTACAATCTGGTTGAACTTATGTCCTGTCATGCTGATATCATTTTGTATGTTAAATAATATGTCATGTTGTTGCTTTATACATCATTTATATACAAATATTTACTTAATAGTTATAAGACATTACACTTTTTTCGAAAATGAAATGGGCTCAACTATGTGCCTTGTACATGCTACAGAACCAAAATATCAGAATGAGTAGCTACGCTGAAGACTAGGTCTTCAAAAGATGAACTACAGCAGTTGTAAAGATGACTCTCTACGGTCCAGACCCAAAACCTACGAGTTAAAACAGACAACTCGCTGAGCAAATAAAGCTTAGTGGATATCTCAAATTAATAAGAACCAAATAAATAAACATGTAATCACACATACCATTACACTTTCATGATCTTACCTGCTGTTCATTATGCTGTATGAATTATGCAACTTTTATTAAACATCGTATAATTTATAAATACTAATATCTCATAACTGTATGGCTCCATTAGGTTACAATGAAACCTAAGTGATAAGAAGAACTATATGAAACTGGATGAATACTGTATGGCTAGGCTGCTATGACCCGTATATAATCATATCCATTGAACAGCCTGTAGCTAGAGTAACACACTATATGGGGCGCAGATCTGCTATTCTATGTCGCAACATAGTCTTATCTACATGGTTTCTGCCTAACCTCAGTGGAGCATATTATCTGTATTTCAATAATACAATAAACATATTACATTATTCATAAAATGCATAAACCATACTGTTTACTTGTATGCTGTCTCATTCTGTATGTTGCTAACCTGTTTTCATGCTTTAAGAGGATTTCATAGACAATTACAAGTAAGCTCTAATGAGTAATAATGCAAACAATTGATAACTTGTAAAGGAACTTGCATGAAAACTATTTAGATTAAGAAAATTCTTGATTTTAATTTAAGTTAACTCAGAAGGTTAAATTCAGTAAAAATCTTAGGCTGAATGAATCTACATATGCATCCCAACATCATTTCTAATGTAGCCTTGAAATCTGCCATGGCAGCTGTACATGTTTCACAAATTCTAGCATAACTCTTTCTACATAAGTCCAATTTAGGTAATTCGAAATTCTATGGTTAGCTAACACATTAGGGTCCAAATATTTCTTCTATCACATCTCTTAAATATGTTGGTAAAGTAGTCAAATATTGAGCTAAAGTAGCAACTTTGAATCTGTCCAGCTTTTGGTTTCCAGCGTGCACCGTTTGTACCATTTTGGTCATATCTTTTAATTTATAAGTCCAATTTAGGTAATTCTAAATTGTATGGTTAGCTAACACATTAGGGTCCAAATATGTCTTTTATCACATCTCTTAAATATGTTGATAAAGTAGTCACATATTGAGCTAAAGTAGCAACTTCCAGTCCGCCCAGATTTTTGGTTTCCAGCCTGCACAGTTTGTACTATTTCGGTTATGTCTTTCAATTTATAAGTCCAATTTAGGTGATTCCAAAGCTTATGGACAGATAAAACATAAAGAAACAAATAACTCATGTATAACACTTCCTAATTCCATCGGTAAATAGGTTCAAATTCAGGTTGAAGTTACGAGTCAATTTTCCAATAAACCTATTTCAGCATGAAATCAATATCCAATTCATTTATTCAATGCATCCCATGCCTTAGCAACATGCTCAGACCTAGTACTCAACATTCAGCAACATATCTTATCACTATCATCACACTACACATATTCTCATGCAAGAAAATTTGTTAAACTAAAAGAGATATCAAACCTCCAACCAAAAAGCTTTAAACCTTCTTCTTAGCTTCCTTTCTCTTCTAACTTTGAGTTCACCTCTCCTATACATAATAACCTTTTATTAATCATCCAAAATATCAATAAATTATGAAATTCTAGAAATTCAACTTACTTGGATAGAGTTATAGGTTGAATTTAATGCTTGAAAGGTCGAATATTAAGGTAGAAAATGGAGGAAGATTTAGGAGAAGATGGAGAAGGTAAAGTGAAGGGAGAAGATGGAGAAGGTAAAGTGAATGGAATTTTCAGGTAACCTCTACATATATCTCTTGTTGTATGTTAAAAATTACCAAATAGTACCTAAATTTTAATATTTTTACAATTTAATACCTAAACTTTATACTTTATTTCAATTAGGTCCTAATCCTTATACTTTTATCTTTATGTTTCATTCAATTAAGTCCAATTCTTATAAGTATTTAATTTCAATCCCATTCTACCCCACTCTGGATTCTAATGGCTCGAATCGGGTTCTGGTTCGGCCCGACTCGACTCGACTCTATGCACGATTCTATTCAATAGGATGTCACAAGATTTCAATCATGTCCCAAAGAATCTCATTTAATTGTTGTACAAAGAATTCTAAGATATCTTTGTGGAACTTCTAATTTTTGTCTGTGGTATTCTAAAGATGATACATTTGATCTTATTGGGTATAGTGATTCTGATTTTGCAGGAAGTAGAATAGATAGAAAAAGCATGTCTAGAATTTGCCAATTTCTAGGTAGCGCCCTTGTATCACGGTTGAGCAAGAAACAGACAGCTATTGCTCTTTCTACTGCAGAAGCAGAATATATTACTGCTGGAAGCTGTGTTGCACAAGTTTTATGGATCAAACAACAATTAGCAGACTATGGTCTGAAATTAGAAATAGTCCCAATTAAATGTGACGACATAAGCGCCATCAACCTATCTAAGAATCCAGTTCAGCATTCTAGAACCAAGCACATAGAACTCAGACATCACTTCATACGTGATCATGTTGAAAAAGGTGATATAGTGATCGAGTTCATTCCTACAGAGAAGCAATTGGCAGACATTTTTACTAAACCTTTAAGTGAAAGCCAATTCTGCTTAATTAGAAGAGAACTTGGTATGTTAGTTCTAAATTCTTAACTTTAGAACTCTGTAAGTATGTTTTAAAATGCTTTCTATATTTGAGATTGAAAGACTTGCTCTGTGTTATGTTCTAATATTGTATTCTGTGTGACTTTGAAAAACGTTTTTGTCTAAAAGAGATGCATAATGCCCTGATGTAAAGTTCTAATGTCACCATCAGATTCTATTTTTTAGACAAAATTTAAAACAATCAATTTCTTTTTGTATTTTTTTTGTGTTTATTTAATTTAATTTTTTTTGTTTTAGTTTTGGCGGCATTTTCTTTATTTCTTTTATTTGAATTTTTTTTGTTGATTCAGTTTTCTTTAAACGTTTTCTTTTATTTCTTAAAATTTTCCTCTTTATTATAACTCCTCTTTTAAGTGTTCCCTTGTTTCCTAAAATCAATAACTTCTCTAATTAATCACTTTTCCTCTCTATTAAAATTGCTTTCCCTTCTCACAAATGAAACCCTAAGCAAATTCTATGCCAAAAACCCAAACCATGGCCAGATCAAGTTCTACTTCTTCCTCCTCTAATTCTTTAACAGAACATAAACTTCAACTTCTTAAGAGATTATCTAAGAAGTACGAAAAGAAGAATCAGGACAAAAGAAATCTATTGAGGAATCGAGTTCAAAGAAAGTCAAATCGAAAAGCAAAATGGAAAAATCAAAAGGGGAAGAAAAATCGAAAGAATGGGTCTTTGGTTCTCACAGCAAAGGTAAAGCTATTTATCTCCATATCTTCTTATGCATTCATACGTTATTAATTGAAAGTTCTTTGGAAAAGAAGAATTCAACTTTAGGGAACTATTTGAGTTCCAGGGATAGATGGAGTTTTTTGTCCTTGAATAGGCCTTGTTATGAGAGTTTGGTAAAGGAATTTTATGGCTCTCTCAAAGCCACTAGTTCAGAGATGATTTCTGTGCAAATTAAGGGTGAAACCAGAGTGTTATCTTATACTAATTTGAGTGAAATCTTCAAAATACCAAATACTGGGTCTAGGGTAATAAAGATTAAGGATATCTCTATGCTAAATGGGTATAAAAAGGAAGAGTTTGTACAGAAAATTGTTAGAAAAAATTATGCAAAAAAACAGAATGTGATTGAGTGCTCTAATTTGAATGACATTATGAAGTGGTTGTATAAGCTTATTATGCACTTTATTTATCCAAAGAGCGGTTTGCTTCCTTATGTAAATCAAGTTGAACTACGCATAATGTGGCATATAATTGAAAAGAAACCCTTCAATCCGTGTCACGTCATTTTTGACAAAATGTAGAACAGCCCCAAGAAATTACCCTATGGTATGGTGTTTACACCTGTTTTTGAGTTTTTGAAAATGGATTTAGATAATAGTGAAGGTCACAATGGTTCAAAGTTGGATAGTGGATCTTTGAAAATAAAGGATGAAGAAGGTGAAGAAGAAAAAGAAAGAATAGAAAAAGAGAAAGAAGAAGAAGAAGAAGAAGAAGCTGAGAAGAAGAGGAAGAAAAGAAGATTGGAGAAAGGAAAAGGAAAATTGGAGGAAGTTGAGAAAGAAGAAAAGAAAGAAAAATTAGAAGAAGAGAAAAAGGAAGAAATAGAAAAAGAAAAAGAGACAGCAGTTGAGGAAGAGATAGAGTCAGAAAAAGAGTTAGAAGAAGAAAAAGATGAAGCAGGAACTGAAAAGAAAAAAGATTTTGTTGATCTTGAAGAAGAGACTAAAAAAGGAGAGGCAGTAGAGATTAAGGAAGCCAGTGATGCTGATACAGAAAAGCTAGAATTAAGTGAAGAAGAAAAAGAGACTGAGGTTGAGGCTAAGAAGGAACCAAAATTTCTGACATCACAAAGGAGTACAGAGGCTATGCTGGGCAAACTGGAAAAAGAACTCATTGAAGAGGATAATAAGGAGCTTGATGAGGCAATCAAACAGAGCAAGGCTGTGATTGTACACAACCAGTCCCTTATTGAGTATTTGGAAAGGATGAAGAATGTCAATGAAAGAAGGCTAGCTACTCTAAAGGTAAAGGGCACACCCTACACTCCTACCTCAGAAAAACCTAAGAAAGTGAAGCACACTACTGGAAAGCATAGAGTTCATGGAAGGAAACCTCCTCTACATCCCTCTTCTAAACGTCTTGAGAGTCCTACTAAAATTTCTCCTGCATAGAACCTCAGAAGTTCTTGTGAACCCCTCCCCCGAAAACACATAGGCATCTGAATGCATATGACTAAAGGAAGAAATGCACGTGAATGTATGAGTCGCCACCTTGTTTAATTATTTTTAGGGTAAACTAGGAAAAAACCCTAAGTGACTCCAATTTTAATTAACCTAATTACTAGATTAATTATCCCAATGTCTAAGGCATGGTTTGCGAACCCGAGGTGGATCCCGAGACTATGTCATGCTGATGAACTAACCAATGAATGAATGCTTTGCAAGGTAAATGATGTAATTGGACCAATGAAATGTTTAAGTGATTTCGATGATTTCGACTTGCCGCTCGGGGTTAAATCCCAAACGTGCCTACGTACTTCCGTTTGAATGGAAGATCAAAGTCGACGTAGTTCGATAGGCCTTTCTTAAAGGGCTTTGCATGGGTATGCTTAATGCATGAGTGTGTGTATGCTTTGTGCATTTTGTTTAGGCATTTTGCCAAAGAATTGATTGATTTGATTAGGCGTTTGTTGCCAAAAATGTTGATTTAAGGCTTTTAGCCTAAAATATTGATTTAGGCAATTGTTGCCAAGAATTGATGTGATTTAGGTGATTGTCGCCAAAATTGGTTATTTGAAGGCTTTTAGCCAAAATGAGTTGATTTAGGCAATTTGTTTGCCAAAAGGTGTTGATTGGGCGATTGTCACCAAAATTGATTGATTTAAGGCAATTTATTTGCCAAAAGTGATTATTTGAAGGCTTTTAGCCAAAATTTCGATTTAAGCGATTTGTCGCTAAAAATGGTTAATCTTACTTATAACAATTTGTTTGCCAAAAGAGACCAATTGAATTGCAATGTAGGCAATTTATTGCCAAGAAAAACATGTTTAATTAAGGCTATTTAGCCACAATTATTGATTAATTGGACTTAAGCCGGACTGTTCGAAATAAAGCGATTATACCATAGTCATTAATTAACTAGGTACTTTAAGCCAATATTGTCGAATTTAGGCTTTAATACCACGATTATTAATTAACCGGGCATTTAAGCTTAATCATATTTAATTAAGGCATTTTATTTGCCAAACTGATGACGTGGATGCATTTATGCAGTTGTAGAACTAGGAGTAGAAGAGAAATATGCATGAAGTGCTAAAATTAAATGAGCAGAGTTTCATTTATTTACCTGAGTTAATCGGCGACCGCTTCTTAGCTTTAGCTTGAAAAACTCCGGATTAAGCTCCTCGTTTGGGGAATATTAATTAATTTAATTTAGGTGGCCAAAATATCACAACAGCAGAGTAATAAAAAGCTTATACTAAAATGAAGAAAAGCAGTAAAAGAATCGCAAGGAGCGTAGGGGAGAAGGAGCGTCCGTCAACACAGACTGAGTGAGTAAAAACGGAATGCCGGAGTTGTATTTATAGGCAAAAATCAGACTGGAGGGCGACAGCTGCCGCCGGGGAGGGCGGCGGCAGCCGCCGCCGTGGCTGGCGGTCTTGCTAGTCTTTTCGTTCCGGAGGCTTTTCTGGGAGTTCCCGACCTCCAAAAAATATTCCGGGACCAGTTCTGCGATCCCCGTAATTTTCTGGACGTTTCAAGTACCATATTGGCATACTTTCGGTGAACTTTTCGAATGGCCTCCGGTCCGGCCGAACTACTTGCAGTTCGGGAAAACTGGCTTTTTGAGCCTCAAAATTTGGGTATTCACAGTTCTAAGAGACTTAGAACTGATTCAAACCCCTCTGACTTCTTTCTAAACTGCTCTAACTATGTTTTGTGAACTATTTCTATTACGTGTGTTAGTTCTTTGTTTGTGTTTGTAGTTTATGTTATTGAATTCTAGTTAAAATTCCTAGGTTTGTTTATTTGTTGTTTCACTTTTATATTGCTATGGTTTACTAATCCTTTTTTCTGATGACAAAAAAGGGGAGAACACAGGATATTCTGGTGAATAAGTACATGAGGAAGTATGTTACATTTTTAGTACTAATCTCTGAATGCTTATCTTGTTCTAATCTGTGTTTTTTTTTTCCATATAAACAGAGAATAGAATATGAGCTATATGTTTTATATGATGATCTGATAGTTAGATTTTAGAACTTAGTTCCCTATTCTAACATATGCTCTGCAGGTTAAAATTAGAACTTAGTTTTTTAATTCTAATATCAGTTTCTATTTTTCTTTTGCTTTGATCATATGTTCTGATTATTAGACTTTAGAACTCAGACTTCAATTCTAAATATAAGTTCTAATATCAGTTTCTAAAACTATTTTTTGTTCTAAATCCCCATAGATATTTTACTGCACTTATTTAGGGGGAGCTTTTTATAATTTCTAATCTTGCTTAATGATAAATTTCTTATGTTTAGAACTTAGATTTTATTGACATACATAAATTTAGGGGGAGCACATGATTTTACATGTGATAAATTTATTGGTTTTATCATCATCAAAAAGGGGGAAATTGCTGGCTCAAAAGTCAATTTTATCTTGAGATTTTGATGATTAAGCAAAACAAATAAATTTAATTATTTTATTTGTGCTGATAGGTGTTAATTTTATAGTGTTTTTAATATAGTTTTTATTAGAATTTTAGTGAGTTTTATCACTTTGATTTGATTTTAAATTCATTTTTAGTATAATTTTGTTCAAAGCTTCCTTGATGTTTAACCCGCTCGATCTAAGAGAAAACTGTAGGAATTTGGCGCAAAAAAGAACATTACAAGGCAAGATACTCAGCCTCTAGCACACCCAAGCCGTGCTAGAAAGCACAACCGTGCTACAAGCGAAGGAAATCAAGGGAGAGTCAGAAGTAAGCACGGCCTGTGTTGTGCTACAAGGCACGGCTGTGCCTAAAAGGGGAATAGGGCGTGTCAATTCTAGCACGCCCATGACAATTCCAGATTGGAGAGACAGAAGCAAGCATGCCCGGCCTGTGCTAAGTGGCACGCCCGTGCCTCAAAGATTTATCAGGGTGTGCTTGCCTAGCACACCCCGTGCTTCACCAGCCAGACTTCCAGACTTAAGCACGCCCAAGCCGTGCATAATGGCACGCCCGTGCTGCGAAGACAGAACTAGCGTGAACTAAAGACGCAAATCAATCTTTTCCTCACATGGGCCCGCCTCGGAGAGTTTCCCAAACGTACTAAACAAGACCTAGACCTATTTTGGAAGAGAAAGGAGTCCCAATTAAGGAGAAACCCAAAGCCTAAACAGTCATGATCTCCTATAGAAGATTTTGCACTACATAAGGATTCTATTTCCTAAAAGGAGTCAGATTTGCCTTCAGGAGCTCTATATAAAGAGGGGAACTTCTCATTGTTGGGGATATCTTTTTTGGTGTTATTCTCTACATAATTCTCTCTCTCTCAAAGACTTCAAGCATCCAAGATTTGTGCCAAGATTCAAGGAAGCCATCCACATAGCTGTGATTCAGTTTTTATTTCTAAACTCTTCATCTTGTTTTTCTTTTCATTATTGTCTTCAAGTATAATGATTGATTCAAGTATGATTGAGTTTTATTTAATTACTATGTCCAGCTAAACTCTTATACTAGGGATTTGATGTAACTTAATTTGATTCCAGTTTATAATATTAGTGTAACACCCCTTTCCGGTCCACCCGTTAACCCGAATGAACCGAGCCGAGACGCTACAATCTGGTTGCACTTATATCTTGTCATGCTGATAGCATACTGTATGCAAAATATGAATATAAACACTCCCAATTACACTCTAAACTTCTAACATCTCCAAGAATCATCATAACACAATAACCCTTTATATAAATATCTTTACATAATTATATAAATCCTCAAAAGCATTTAATATCTAGCAATTAATTTCATTCAGAATCTATATCAAGTTTTCATGACCTAATCATATCAACTATAGTAAACTATTTCATCTTCAATCATTTCATAAATATTATTCTTATCACCAACTACTTACACCAAAATAATTACATGTTTCACTTATATTTACAATCACATAAGATCTAACAATAAAAGAATTATACATGCCATAACTCTTAATACATGCCATAAATCTTAATTCTACATCTCTCAATCTATTATGACCAAATTAAGCACTTCTGCTTTGATAGAACTCCTCAAGTCTTCAAGTAGCAACCACGATCTTCAACCTGCGCGTGATGAAAATCGACGCGCTGAGTATAAAACTCAGTGGTGCTCATAATTCACATACTAAACAAAGTGCGATGGCAACTAACTTCAAATACCAATTTTATAAAGCATTGATACTCATAGAATCAATAAATTTCAACATAAATGTCTCTTTATAGCAACGAATAAATTTCTAATTCATAAACATCAATAATTGAGTTCTAATTTCTCATAAAGCATTTACATGAACTTAAATCACGCATTATGATGCTATCACGATCTTACCTGCTGTTACCTGCTATTCATTATGCCGTGTGAATGAAACCAATAAACATGTATGAATACATAACATTATATTTCCATTGTCTTACTTGCTGTTCATTATGTTGTATGACTGATGCACTTTAGTCACAGCATATAAGGTATGATTAACAACATTTCATAACTGTATGGCTCATTAAGAATTAAATAAATAAACTTGTAGGCATATATAACATGATACTTTCATAATCTTACCTGATGTTCTTTATGTTGTATGAACTCTGCAACTTTGATTAAACTCAGTGAATATCACAATGAATGAAGAAACATATAAGCACATACATATGTAGAACTAAACATTTACTCACATATGGAATGTAAGCACACATATCATGATACTTTCATTTTCCCTTAATGATCTTTCTTGCTGTTTAGTATACTGTATGATTATGCAATTTGTAGTCGATATAACTGTATAGCTCCATAAGGTTATAGTGAAACCTAAGTGATAAGATAAACTGTATGAAACTGGATGAAAATGTATGCTATAGGCGATAGGTCCCGAACCGGATTCGCCTATGCCAATATTGTCCATTTTGGTGCCCCTAACCGGATTTGCACCGCACGGTTTAATCATATCCACTCAACGGCCTGTAGCCGGAGTTCCAAACTGTATGGGGCGCAGATCTGCTATTCTATGTCGCGACATAGCCTTATCTACATGGTTTCTACCTAACCTCAATGGAGCTTAAGATTAGCATGTCAACAATGTAACACAATAGCACATAAATGGTTTCACAACGTCATCGTTCATCATATTGATTTGATTTCACATCATATGAATGCTGGTATGTTGTTTTAATCCATGTTCTTATGTTGTATTTTTGTTGTAAAATGATTGGATGCATGCATGTTGAGCAAAGGAATGTGATTACATAGCAAATGAAAGGCAAAAGAGTGTCACAGCACAAGTCGCGACCGCGTATGTGAAAGTCGCGAGCGCGACTTGTGCATCCTGAGAGTCAGTGTGTTTCTGGCTGAAGTCACGACCGCGCAGCACAAGTCGCGAGCGCGAGATGAAGTCGCGAGCGCGCTTGTGTGATTCGCGAGCGCGAGATGTGCACACTGAGAGTCAGAGAGCTTCTGGTCAAAGTCGCGACCGCGCATGTGATCCTCGCGAGCGCGAGTTGTGCAATTGAGAGTCAGAGAGCTACCTGACTCAAGTCGCGAGCGCGCAATGGGAAGTCGCGAGCGCGACGTGCTTTCCAGCATGCGCGAGCGCGCGACGTGATTCTGTGCAGTCTGTATTCTTTTGGCCATAACTCTCAATATACAACTCCAAATTGAATGATTCAAAAGCCCACGTAAAGATAACACATAGAGGAACAAATAACTCTTCTATGACAATTCCTAGTTCCATCATTAAATGGGGTCAAAATCAAGATGAAGTTGCTGGTAAAATTTCCAGCAAACTCTGGTTCAGCATAAACTCATTCCATCCCCTGTTTTTTCACCATTACCAGTCCTCCCACTCAACATGAAGCAATATTATCTCATTAACAACACACCACACAATTTCTCATGCAAAGATATTGATTAAACTAAAAGAGATAGCACACCTTTACGCCAATAAGCTTAAGCTCTTCTTTTAGCTTCCTTCTACCTTTGGCTCACCTCTCCTATACAATAAAGTTCTTATAAATTATCTAACAGGATCACCAAATGAGTCAAGTATGAAATTCAAGAAGGTTTACTTACTTGGATAGAATAGGAGTTGAATTAATGCTTAGCTCCCATTAAAATCTTCCCCACCATTAAACGTGATGGAGAAAAGAAAGTATAAGAGGAAGGTAGAGGAAGAAGATGAAGATAAGGATGAAGAAATGAAAATGAAATGGAATCCACGGGTAGTCTCTAGAATGTCATTGATTTTTATATGAAAATTACCAAATGGTACCTCAAGTGTCAAAATGATACAACTCAATACCTCAACTTAACACTTTAGTGAAATCAAGTCCTAATCCTTATACTTTGATCTTTTTGTTTCCTTCAAGTAGGTCCACTTCTTTTCCTTATTTCAATTACATCCCATTCTAGCCCACTCTAGAATCTAATGGATCGAACCGGGTTTTGGATCAGCCCGACTCGACTCTAAACAACGACCCGATTCAATAGAAAAATGGGACGTTACAATTAGATTTATTTTTCATTGTTCTCGTTATAACTTATTATTGTGCTTAAAGCTTCCAGGCAGAAAATTTCCCCTGGATTGAGTTATTTCAATAATCGCTATCGGGAGAAGGGTTATTGATATGAAAAAGATAATAATTTACTTGTGTGAACCCCTCCCCAAATATCAATGCATACAAATGCATGTGACCAAGGAAGAAATGCACATGATGTGTGTGAGTCGCCACCTTGTTTAATTATTTCAGGGTAAACTAGGAAAAAACCCTAAATGACTCCATTTTTAATTAACCTAATTACTAGATTAATTATCCCAATGTTTAAGGCATAGCCTACGAACCCGAGGCGGATCCCGAGACCATGTCATGTTGATAAACTAACCAATGAAATGGATGCTTTGCAAGGTGAATGATGTAATTGGACCAATTGAAAGTGATTTCGACTTGCCGCTCGGGGTTAAATCCCAAATGTGCCTACGTACTTCCGTTTGAATGGAAGATCAAAGTCAACGTAGTTCGGTAGGCCTTCTTTGAAGGGCTTTGAATGGGTATGCTTAATGCATGAGTGAGTGTATGCTTTGTGCATTTTGTTTAGGCATTTTGCCAAAGAATTGATTGATTTGATTTTAGGCATTTGATGTCAAAAATGTTGATTTTAATGGCTTTTAGCCAAAAGGATTGATTTAGGCAATTAGTTTGCCAAAAATTGATGTTTAGGCTTATTATTGCCAAAAGATGTTTTGTTGGGCGATTGTCGCCAAAATGATTAAGGCATTTGTGCCAAAAGTCGGTATTTGAAGGCTTTTAGCCAAAATGTGTTGATTTAGGCAATTTTTGCCAAAAAAAGGTTAGGCGATTTGTCGCCAAAGTGATTAAGGCATTTGTGCCAAAAGTTGGTATTTGAAGGCTTCCAGCCAAAAGCTTGATTTAGGCAATTTGTTGCCAAAAGTTTGATTGATTTAGGCGTTTGTCGCCAAAATTGATTATTTGAAGGCTTTTAGCCAAAATGAATTGATTTAGGCAATTTTTGCCAAAAGTTGATGTGATTTAGGCGATTGTCGCCAAAATGATTGTTTGAAGGCTTTTAGCCAAAAGATTGATTAGTTCTAAGGCATTTTGCCAAAGCTTTTGATTCAAGCGATTTGTCGCTAAAAAGTGGTTAATCTAATTTATTGGCAATTTGTTTGCCAAAAATTGATTGAACCGTGGGCAATTTGTTGCCAAAATGTGATTGATTTAATTGTAGGCAATTTGTTGCCAAAACGTGATTGATTAAGGCTTTTTAGCCACAATTATTGATTAATTGGACTTAAGCCGGACTGTTCGAAATAAAGGCAATTAACCGTAGTTATTAATTAACTAGGTCTTTTTAGCCGATATTGTCGGAGTTTGGCATGAATACCACGATTATTGATTAACCGGGTATCTTAGCCTGAACTTAATTAATTAAGGCAATTTATTTGTCAAATTCATGACGTGAATGCATTTATGCAGTTGTAGAATTTAGGAGTAGAAGAGAAATATGCATGAAGTGCTAAAATTAAATAGACAGGGTTTAATTATTACCTGAGTCAGTCGTCGGCCACTTCTTAGTTCCAGATTAAGCTCCTCGTTTGGGGAATATTAATTAAAATTAATTTAATTTAAGTGACCAAGTATCACAACAAGAAAGCAATAAAAACTAAATTAAAAATGCAGAAAAAGCAGTAAAAGAATCGCAAGGAGCGTAGGGGAAAAGGAGCGTCCATCAACACAGACTGAGTGTGTAAAACTGAGGGCTTCGGAGCCAATTTATAGGCAAAATCGGACTGTTTCGGCGGCCGGGCCACCAGAGCTTGGCGGTTCTGCTGATTTTTTCGCTTCGGAGGCTTTTCCGGGAGTTCCGGACCTCCAAAAAATATTCCGGGACCAGTTCCGTGATTCTCGCGATGTCCTGGACGTTTTAAGTACCATATTGGCATACTTTCGGTGAACTTCCAAAATGGCCTCCGGTCTGGCCGGACTATCTGCAGTCCGAGAAAAACAAGCTTTGTGAGCCTCAAAAAAATGGGTATTCACAGGCGACTGCAGCCGCTGTCGCCGGCGGCTACCGCCGCCTTTAAGGGCGGCCGCCACCGCCGCGGCCGGGAAAACTGGCTTTTTGAGCCTAAAAAATTTGAGTATTCACAGTTGCCCTCCACTGGCTATCATAAAAATGATTTATGAGAGCCAGTGGCCGTCTGAAGGAGCAAATTTTGAGGATGGGCAGAGGAGGAAACCCCGCCGTTGGTTTTTTTTCTTTGAAATGAAATGATCAAATGCATGGATTTATGTTTGCAACTCAAAAATGTTTTTGCCTCTTAATGAGGGCTTGAAAAGAAATTTTGCCTCTTAGAGGACTTGAAAAAGATGTTTTCCCCTTAATGAGGGCTTGCAAAGAGATTTTGCCTCTTAGAGGACTTGGGAAGATGTTTTGCCTCTTAATGAGGGCTTGAAAAGAGATTTTGCCTCTTAGAGGACTTGAAAAGATGTTTTGCCTCTTAGAGGACTTGGGAAGATGTTTTGCCTCTTAATGAGGGCTTGAAAAGAGATTTTGCCTCTTAGAGGACTTGAAAAGATGTTTTGCCTCTTAATGAGGGCTTGAAAAGAGATTTTGCCTCTTAGAGGACTTGAAAAGATGTTTTACCTCTTAATGAGGGCTTGAAAACAGATTTTGCCTCTTAATGAGGGCTTGAAAAGAGATTTTGCCTCTTAGAGGACTTGAAAAGAGATTTGTTTTATTTTTGTTTTTTTTCTTTGAGAACCAAGGGTCCACCTAAAGTCGAAATGATCAAATGGCTCGGCTTTTGGATGAAAAATGGTTGGTTATTGGTTAGGGTTTCACCCTAGGTTTTATGTAAAAAAAAAAAAAAAAAAAAGTTAACCATTAACCGGGTTCTACCCTGGGTTTGTGTAAAAGAGGTTGATGATGGTTGGGTTTCACCCTGGGTTGTGTATTTATTTTTTTTTTATAACACTTGCCCTTGAATCCGACTTGGAGGATTTTGCCCCCTGCTTGAGAGAATTGATGCCCTTATTAACTGAAATAGAATTTCTTCTTAATGAAAGACTAAAAATTCCGTGATTACTTCTGTGATGGGAGAATGGTGAAGGTTCTTATCACTTCTTGCCCCCAGAATGGTGCTGACCATGGAATACTTCAAAACATTGGTGTTGAACTTGTCCAATCGATTGAGGAATCAAAGAGAACAAGGCCACTTATATGACTTGAGGAAACGGACAATGTGGATGACATCGCTCGCCTGAAAGGATCGAAGAGACGATGGTCCGAGTGGAGACGAGGTATTAAAGAATTACCTCTCAACGATTATGCTTTACATTTTTTTTAGGGTTGTTTTGGAAACCCCGGGGATTGAATTAACATTTTCCTCTCTCTCTTTTTTTTTTTCGAGGAATGACTCAAAGAGTGATGCTTTCAAAACGAACTTTTGAGAATGACTCGATTTTTGTGACTCGTTGTGGAATGACCACTGGTGATGGAGACTTGATTTTAGAGACTCATTGGAGACTCGATTTAGAGACTCAAATTTTTCTTGTAGTGAATTTTGACTCGAAGGAACTCGGTGATTCCTGGAAAAAAATGATTTATATACCCCCAAGGAGACCTTTGAAAGGGATTTTTTTTAAGGACATGCTTTGCTGTTTATCCTACAAAAATGGACTCTCTAAAAGAATTCATGAAAGCACTTTTTTTTTTTTTTGCCTTAACTTTTGCCTAGTAGCCGCCCTTTCGGGTTTTCGACCCTAGCAGGCTCTTTTGCCCTAACTTTTGCCTAGACCGCCCTTTCGGGTTTTCAGCCTAGCGGGCTCAATTCTTGCCTGAAGCCGTCCTTTCGGGTTTTCAACTCCAGCTTTTATTTTTCTTTTCTTCTCTTTTTTTCTTTTTTTTTTATATTGGCAAAGAGAAAATGCTATTTATGATGCAAACTTATGTTTGTGACCGCGCCTTTATGGCTGCCTACGTATCTCCAAGAGCTCTTCGGGGGATGGGGAGAATCAGGTCTTTCGTAGTTCCTTCCGGGATGCGGACTTCGTGCTCGGCTGGTGCGGAATTCATCTCCGACTTGATGTTAGCGCGGAATTCCTTTCCGTCTTGGTGCGGAATTTATTTCTGACTTGCTGTTGGGGAAAAATTCAATTCCGCCTTAATGCTGATTGTGGAATTCATTTCCGATTTGATTTCTTCGGGATTCCTTCCCGACTTGATATTAATACAGAATTCATTTCTGACTTGATTTCTTTGCGGGATTTCTTCCCGGCTTGATGTCTTTGCGGGATTCCTTCCCAACTGGATGTCTTTGCGGGATTTTTTCCCAACTTGATGTTGATGCAGAATTCATTTCTGACTTGATTTCTTCACGGGATTCCTTCCCGGCTTGATGTCTTTGCGGGATTCCTTCCCGACTTGATGTCTTTACGGGATTCATTCCCGAGTTTGATGATGTTGAATCAACTTATTGACTCGAGCTCGTATGATAGTGATGACCCTAGGCGAATCTGACTTTGTTGTTGTAGTGGTTTCACCACTGGTTGACTGAAATATGACTTGTATTCATCACAAATAGTTTTGAATACCCACATTGTGGTGGTAACTTGAGTGGCTTGAGTGTTGAAGAAGCTTTTATGCTTTGAGTTTGTGGCTTCGCCATGTTTGAATTCTTGAGGTTAATTTGATTCCTTTTCTTGAACTTTATCTTCCTTTGAATTTGAAACTTATTTCCTCAATGGTTCTCCTCTCCATAAGGAATTTTGAGGAGACTCTTCCTTTTCCTTGTTTTAAGAAATGATCCTTGTTTATAAGGACACTTGTACTTGTGCCATGCTTGGCGCTTGATTTTCAAGGTGTTTGTTGTCATCCAATTTGTGGAAATGACTGCTTCTTTTAACTTGCTTTTTCAAAATGTAAGCAGCCGCTTGGTCTTTGTCCTTATGGCTGAAATGATTTGTCATCTACCCTTGATGGGCTTCAATTTAACGGAGAGCTTGCAGTTGACCCGTTTTTGACAACTTGATTTCCTGTAGCTTTGTCCTTGATTTCTTCCTTTTGTGCAGAGGTTCCTTTTGACCCGTTTTTTCTTTTGCTTGTTTGCTTCCTTTTGACCAGGGGTTCCTTTCGTCCCGTTTTTTCCTTTTGCTTGCTTAGAAGCAGCCTCTCCATAAAGAATTTCGAGGCAACTTGATTCTGAGATGACTTGAGTAGTGTATGGATAGCATTGCGACTTCGTGCAGACCCAACCCAATTCCAAACATAACTTCTTTATTCTATCGCTTTTAAGCTCAAAATTCAGACATAACTTCTCTGTCGGAGCATCTTCCATTACTGGGTTTTTGGAGAAACCATTCTGGCCCTAACCCCTTCAATCGGCTTTGCCTCGGTACTGTTTGAAGTCTTGCGTACCCTTCGCTGGATCCTTTCCATGATTATCCCTCAAAACTTCCCCTTTGATGGTGCTTCTTAGGATGCCCCCAGCTTTGATTGATGCAGAACAAAATGAAAGGATGAATGCATTTTTCTTTGCCAACTTTTATTATCTTTTTTGTCATCATTTTTTTTTAATTTTTTATTTTTTTTTTTTCGATTTTTTTTTTGTGCTTTCACAGGAAAGGATAGGAAAAGAGTATAAACATAATTGGAACGTAAACTGATCCCTTTTTATTGATAAGACAAAATTTGTGTACAAAAGACACTTAGATTTACAAATTTGAGTTGAATGAAAACTTGAATGGGAATGAAAATGAAAAGAAAAAACTAGACCCTAAAAGATAGACTCTAGGTGGACTGTGACGGACTAGGATTGGATTGATTGTAGTGACTTTGTTCTTCTCGATGCTTGAATTGATCAGACAGGTTGTTGTTGGTCTTGAACAATTCCTTTGTTCTTTTGGAGGTTTGATCTCAACCTTCTCAGACACAAACTTCATTCATTTCTAAGAAAAGTTCGAAAGGATCGAATGATTCTTGTTCAACAAATTTTTTTGCATTAATCCCATGGTTAGGTAAGGGATTGGTTGATGTTCAGCTTGCTCTTGGGGATGATGGACCCATTGTCAACCAGGTCTTGTAGACGGTTTTTCAAAGTCCAGCATGATTCTGCTTCTTGTATGAGTCTTCTTTGAGTTGACCCAACTGGATTAAGTCTTCCACCTTAGTTGCAGTCGCAATGAGCGATTGGAACGTAGGCAAGTACTGTGTTTGAAGCTGTGACTGGTAGACAGGTAGTAAATTCTTGATTATTTTGTCAACTTGTTCCTACTCAGAGGGTCGGTTGATCATTTGAGCAGCTTTGGCTCTCCACCTCGAAAGGAACGAGGAGAAGGGCTCATTGTTCTTTTGTTTAGTGGTTTCCAGCTCCCTCCGGGTAACATCCACTTCGATATTATAATGGTACTGCGTGTTGAAAGCATTGCATATGTCCTCCCAACTCTTCATTTTGGAACGATCCAAGCTTACAAACCATCTTAATGCAGCACCAGTCAAAGATTGCTGAAACAACTGAGCAAGGAGCTCACTGTTCAAGCCAAATGGGTTGAGGGCACCCACATACATTTTCAGGTGCGTTGTGGGACAAGTGGTTCCGTCAAACTTGTCCATGTTGGGAATCTTGAATTTTGTAGGTAATCTTGCTTCGGGGAACAAGGACAAGGAGTCCTTGTCCACCACTTCCTTGTGTGTCTTAAGGGCAGTAATAGACTTTTCCAACAATTCCAGCTTCTCTCTCATTTTCTGAGCTTCCAGTTCAGAAGCAGTTCCAGAGGGCATGTCATCCAGGGCAGGGTTTGAGGACGTCGGTGCAGCGCCGGGTCCCTGATTGGAGGCAGCAGGTCCGCTTCCCCCGGCTGAAGCTCCATTTCCATTACCACTACCTAGTTCAGCTATTAGGGCTGTCCTTTGGGTAGCCAATGCCTCATTCATTCTGGCCTCCAGTTGTTCAATGAGGTTTTGGATGTCAGACAGTGATGCCATTGGTGCAATCGGGGTTGTTGGACTTGTGGGTGAGAGCTCAGTTGATGTTTCGAGTACAAGTGGTATTTGGAGGGGTACCTGTAAAAGGACATAGTCAAAATGATTAGGCTATCCTATATAAGGTGTTTTTATAGGGTATGTGAGATAGTGTGAGGTAGGGTAGTGTAAGGGTAAGGTATTTGAACTTGACCCTTGTGATGTGGGGTGGTATGACCAAACAATGTAGGATAGCGTTGGTAGGGTAGGACACTTAGGATAGGACCCAATGGGATGTGATATGTAAGGTAGAGTGCTTAGGGCTGGTCACCTCGACTTTTCGAAAGGCCCTAAGTTCTCAAAGAATTTTTTTTTTTTGGGCCTTTGAGGCCAACATGTGAATTTTTGGGCCTTTGAGGCCAACATGTGAGTTTTTGAGCCTTAGGGGCCAAATTAGGAATTCTTGGGCCTTTGTGGCCAAATTGGGAACTTTTGGGCCTTTAGGGCCAAATTGGAAATTTTTGGGCCTTTGGGGCCAAGATGTGAACTTTTGGGCCTTTGGGGCCAAGATGTGAATTTTCGGGGCCTTTGGGGCCAAATTGGGAATTTTTTTGGCCTATAAGGGCCAAAATGTGAATTTTTGGGCCTCTGTGGCCAAATTGAGAATTTTTGGGCCTTCGGGGCCAAATTGAGAATTTTTTGGGTCTTTAAGGGCCAAAATGTGAATTTTTGGGCCTCTGTGGCCAAATTGAGAATTTTTGGGCCTTCGGGCCAAATTGAGAATTTTTTGGGCCTTAGGGGCCAAATTTTGAATTTTTGGGCCTAAGGAACAAAATGTAATTTTCCAGGTCTCAGGGACCAAAATGTAATTTTCCAGCTTTGAAATGGAATGTTTTTTTTTTTGTGAAGTATGGGATGAATGCGTGAATGCGCACAACATCACAACAAAATTCATTTTAATGGAATGATTCAGCATCATTAGGTGCATACAGTCCTAAAGGATAGGTTCTATAAGCTATGACTCAAATAGAGAATTGGCTTATAAGGGACCCTTGAACCTTGAGTATGGATATACCTAACCATATGTGAAACAAAGAGTTTCGCGTGGGTCCAATAGTACGCATACTCATGGGCCACCCCCAAAAGGATTAGGAGTGGTTTGCGGTAACAGGGAGGACGCTATGGCTGTCCGTCGACATAATCAAAGAGACCTGCCGATCAGCGCTACTTGCTATCCAGACTCAGAAGTTTGAACAGAGAGAGAAGAAATTCATTTGAAATTCATTTTTTTATGCAATGGAGAAAAAGATTCTCACTCGTGCAAATAAATCAACAAATTAAAAATGTTTTAATTTAGTTGTACAATCAAGTTCAAATTCTCCTTATCCGGTATTCTTAAAAAAAGAATACTGGATTTTTTTTTTGTTGGGGTACCCTGCAAAACAAAGCATAGTAAATAATACTCTAAAGAAGGACAGGTTAGTTTACACAACAATTGTAGTCCTCTTTTATGCAAAAAAAGATTACATAAGCAGTCCCCAGTGAAGTCGCCAAACTGTGAACCCCTCCCCAAATATCAATGCATACAAATGCATGTGACCAAGGAAGAAATGCACATGATGCGTGTGAATCGCCACCTTGTTTAATTATTTCAGGGTAAACTAGGAAAAAACCCTAAGTGACTCCATTTTTAATTAACCTAATTACTAGATTAATTATCCCAATGTTTAAGGCATAGCCTACGAACCCGAGGCGGATCCCGAGACCATGTCATGTTGATAAACTAACCAATGAAATGGATGCTTTGCAAGGTGAATGATGTAATTGGACCAATTGAAAGTGATTTCGACTTGCCGCTCGGGGTTAAATCCCAAACGTGCCTACGTACTTCCGTTTGAATGGAAGATCAAAGTCAACGTAGTTCGGTAGGCCTTCTTTGAAGGGCTTTGAATGGGTATGCTTAATGCATGAGTGTGTGTATGCTTTGTGCATTTTGTTTAGGCATTTTGCCAAAGAATTGATTGATTTGATTTTAGGCATTTGATGCCAAAAATGTTGATTTTAATGGCTTTTAGCCAAAAGGATTGATTTAGGCAATTAGTTTGCCAAAAATTGATGTTTGGGCTTATTATTGCCAAAAGATGTTTTGTTGGGCGATTGTCGCCAAAATGATTAAGGCATTTGTGCCAAAAGTCGGTATTTGAAGGCTTTTAGCCAAAATGTGTTGATTTAGGCAATTTTTGCCAAAAAAAGGTTAGGCGATTTGTTGCCAAAGTGATTAAGGCATTTGTGCCAAAAGTTGGTATTTGAAGGCTTCCAGCCAAAAGCTTGATTTAGGCAATTTGTTGCCAAAAGTTTGATTGATTTGGGCGTTTGTCGCCAAAATTGATTATTTGAAGGCTTTTAGCCAAAATGAATTGATTTAGGTAATTTTTGCCAAAAGTTGATGTCATTTAGGCGATTGTCGCCAAAATGATTGTTTGAAGGCTTTTAGCCAAAAGATTGATTAGTTCTAAGGCATTTTGCCAAAGCTTTTGATTCAAGCGATTTGTCGCTAAAAAGTGGTTAATCTAATTTATAGGCAATTTGTTTGCCAAAAATTGATTGAACCGTGGGCAATTTGTTGCCAAAATGTGATTGATTTAATTGTAGGCAATTTGTTGCCAAAACGTGATTGATTAAGGCTTTTTAGCCACAATTATTGATTAATTGGACTTAAGCCGGACTGTTCGAAATAAAGGCAATTAACTGTAGTTATTAATTAACTAGGTCTTTTTAGCATGAATACCACGATTATTGATTAACCGGGTATCTTAGCCTGAACTTAATTAATTGAGGCAATTTATTTGTCAAATTCATGACGTGAATGCATTTATGCAGTTGTAGAATTTAGAAGTAGAAGAGAAATATGCATGAAGTGCTAAAATTAAATAGACAGGGTTTAATTATTACCTAGGTCAGTCGTCGGCCACTTCTTAGCTCCAGATTAAGCTCCTCGTTTGGGGAATATTAATTAAAATTAATTTAATTTAAGTGACCAAGTATCATAACAAGAAAGCAATAAAAACTAAATTAAAAATGCAGAAAAAGCAGTAAAAGAATCGCAAGGAGTGTAGGGGAGAAGGAGCGTCCGTCAACACAGACTGAGTGTGTAAAACTGAGGGCTTCGGGGCCAATTTATAGGCAAAATCGGACTGTTTCGGCGGCTGGCGGCCCGGGCCGCCAGATCTCGGCGGCCCGAGCCGCCGGAGCTTGGCGATTCTGCTGATTTTTTTGCTCCGGAGGCTTTTCCGGGAGTTCCGGACCTCCAAAAAATATTCCGGGACCAGTTCTGTGATCCTCGCAACGTCTCGGACGTTTTAAGTACCATATTGGCATACTTTCGGTGAACTTCCAAAATGGCCTCCGGTCCGGCCGGACTATCTGCAGTCCGAGAAAAACAGGCTTTGTGAGCCTCAAAAAAATGGGTATTCACAGGCGACTGCAGCTGCTATCGCCGGCGGCTACCGCCGCTAGCGATAGAGGCTACCGCCGCCTTTAAGGGCGGCCGCCACCGCCGCGGCCGGAAAAACTGGCTTTTTGAGCCTCAAAAATTTGAGTATTCACAACTTGAGAATAATAACTTGACGCGGAAGCTATATGGTTTGACTCAAGGGGGGGTTTTCATAAGTTAATGATTATTAGGTTATGAACTCACAAAACAACCACAAAACCCAAGGATCTGATTTATGTTTGATTTCACTATTAGAAGATAGGTAATTAAACTAGATTAGAATAGCTAACAATACATCGGGAGAGCTTGTTAGTAACTCTAGGGTTGTTTTTCCTACTTGAACAATTAAAGTTGATTAATGAACTAATAGAATAAGCTGGATAGAATTAAGTGAAATCAAATTCCCTAGTAGTTTAATTCCCTGATTTCTTTTCACCTAAATTTTGTGCTTGATCTCTTTCTGTTTTTACTTTCAAATTTATTTTCCTTATAGCAATTCTCTCTTATTATCGTTTAAATAATAATAGGTTAACATAATTTTGGTAATTGATATACAATCCCTGTGGATACGATACTCTCTTACTCTATATTACTTGTTGCGATTTCGTACACTTGTGAAAATCACTGTCATATGCTAATATTATTTTTATGCAGATTTATTAGTTTTTATGAATAAATAAGGCAAATTCCAACAAATCCAAGTTTAAATGAAGATCATGAAGACCTTTGAAGATTTTAGTGGTTAAGTATATTAGGATTCGTTGTAGAATAGAGAGAATATTCTTTTATAAGTACAAAAATATTTTTCTCTCTCTCTCAAAATGATTTTCGGAAATTACCTTAATTTATAAAACATAAATCATGATTCTTTTCAATTTTCTTACCTAAACAAAAGAGATTTTGTCTTAATCATTTATGGTAACAAAATTTCCCATTTTTGGAAATTTAATTCACTTACCTAAATAAAATAGATTTTATCTTAATTATTTTTTATAATAAAATATTTTGAAAAGGATTTTTATATTTATTTCTGAAAACTATTTTTAAATTAAAGTCTAAAATCTTATTCTATTTCGCTTACCTTAAAAGAAAAGATTTTGACTCAAAGAATTTTTTATAACAAGATCTTTGTATCTTCTAAAAATTTGGAAAGTCAATATTCTTATTTAAAAGGAGAGATTTTACTTTCTAAAATGGGATTTCCACCCCTTTCTATAAAAAGTGTCTTTCCTTTGTAAAGACGTGGGTTTTTGTTTTAAGAGTATAAGTCCTTTGATCAATCTTTAATCTCTCCAAACTTACTCTCAACCCCCTTATTTGTTTTCATCTCTTTGCTTAACAAAATAATTTTTAAGAGAAAAAAAAAGTTTAATAACAACATCTTTTGAAAAACAGATTCTGTTCTTTAAAACGATTTTCTAATCTTGATTTCTGTTTTTACTGTGCTTATATTTGCATTTCTCATTGTCTATATAGATTCTCTAATCTGTTGTAGATAGGTTTTTATTTGAAAAACATTTGTATAATAGCTTAGGTGAAAAGCTATTATGAAATGGGTTATTAAGCTACCTTCTCCTTGTGTGGGATTCTAATGTCTTGATTTGAGTTTCTGTTCTCTGCAAAAACAGAAAGGTTTTTGAGGTTGACTAGAACGTTTGAAAAATCTAGTGGGACAAAGGGTAGATCTAGGTGTTGATCTATTGCCTTGTACTGCTGGTTTGTCTCTTACCCTTAAAAAGATATAACAAAGTGGAGGATCTCAAGATGAGTCTTGGGGAGTGGATGTAGGCGAGTTAGTGCTGAACCACTATAAATCGTTGTGTTAATCTTTTTACTTTCTGAAGTTCAGCTTGATACCATTTTATTTACACTTCTGTTAATCTTTTAGAAATGCTAAGTTGTTAATTGTTTTGTTGTTCTAAACTCGAATAAGCTTTATCTTTATTGAATATTAGAACTCTGGACTTCTGCATTATGAATATATCAAGTTCTAATTTGTTCTTCTATATTCATTATGTTTTCCAATTTGGATTTTAATCAGTTTTCTAAGTTTACTTAAAGCTTTCTAAAGCAGTTTAGAAATTCAATAACTGTTTCTCACGTACTCTTTAATATTTGCCTAAACTTTATGAGGTAGTTCAAAAACCTAATAACTTTCCTTCATAAAGTAGTTTTGAAATTGATTAAGATATTGTGAAGCAGTTTTAATCAATAGCTGCTCTTTACAAAGTCTTTCTATTTTCTGTATAGAGCTTTGTGAGGAAGTTCTAATCGTAATAACTTATTTTCATAAATGCATTCTATTTCCGCTGTAACAGAATTCTAATTTTATTTTTGAAAGTTAAATTTTTATTTTTAGAAAATCCAATTCACCCCCACTCTTGGGTTGTGCCATATGTATGTGGGACCCACATAAAGGAGGACAGCTCCAACTCCACAAGCAGACGCATCACATTCAATAGTAAAGGTTTCATTGAAATCTGGTAGCCTAAGAACTGGGGCTGTAGTCAAAGCCTCCTTGAGTTTTTGAAAGGCCAACTCAGCTATAGGACCCTATTTAAAGACATTTTTCTTTGTCAAATCAGTGAGTGCTCAAGCAACCAAACCATATTGTGAATGAACCAACGGTAGTATCCAGTAAGGCCTAAGAATCCTCTCAATTCTTTCACATTTTTTGGCCCTAGACACTCTAAGACAGCCGGCACTTTATCAAGGTCGACTCCAACACCATCTTTGCTCACCACATGCCCTAAGAATTGAATCTATTCTCCCCAAACAAACACTTTTTTCCTTTTGCAAAATAAAAATGAGTTCTTAGGAGGTTGAAGGATTGTTTGAAGATGGGTAATATGTTGCTCTATGGTGGGGCTGTATATTAGGATATCATCAAAGAAAACAAGGACAAACTTGCGGATGCAAGGGCAAAAAAGGCCATTCATGGCAGATTGAAAGGTTGATAGGGCATTGTTTAATCCGAAGGGCATCACAATAAACTCATAATGCCCCGAATGGGTATGAAAAGTTATTTTATAAACATCTATTTTAGAAAAAATGGTGGCTCCATGGTGTTCATCAATGAGTTCGTCAATATTAGGGATAGGGTATTTATTTGGTTTAGTTAGTTGATTTAAGGCTTTACAGTCCATACAAAACCTTCAAGTATTGTCTTTTTTCTTCACTAACAGAATTGGGCTAGCAAATGGGCTAAAACTGGACCTAATGAAACCGACTTAAAGAAGATCTTCGACTTGCTTTTCAATTTCAATTTTTTGGTAGGAAGGATATTTGTAAGGTCGAATAGTTGGTGGTTTAGAATCAGGTAACAAAGGAATAGAATGAGTGTGTGAATGGAATGGTGGTAGAGTAATGGGTTCAACAAATACATAAACAAACTAATATAATAAATCAACTAAAACTATAAGAGTAGAGGTACCTTTAGATTCTGCCATTTTTGAGATTGTTTGGAAGAGGCCTGATTTGTTGTAGGAACTTCCTGTAACTTGTAGCATTTGCCATCCAAATAAAAAATCATAAACATTTTATTCAAATTGGCTTGAATAGTGTTGAGTGATGCAAGCCACTTGATTCCCAAAACCAAATCAGCTCCACCAATTTTGAATGGATAGAGTAATCTTTTGTAATGCACAATCTGAGAAGTTGAACAGAAACCTTTCGGCAAATCTGATTGCATTGGATAATCTCCCCATTGCTTATCTAGACATCAAATTAGAGGGATTGGCCTTCTCAACAAGCACGTTTAAAGTGGCTACAAAAGTAGTGGTAATGAAATTATGTGTGGAGTCGCTATCAATCAATATGAGCACCGACTTGCCATTAAGAGTACCCTTAAGCTTTACGGTTGTACCACTTGTTTTTCCCAGAAGAGCATGTAGGGAAATTTCAGACAAGTCCCCTGCAAATTCTTCTTCGATTGTTACTGGATTGTCTTCCATCGGTTCATCGCTTTCGGTCAGTTCCAAGAGAGAAAATTTAACTACTTGCAATGATGGTCTAGTGCAAATTTTCATTGGGTTGGACAAATTTTGTCCTCTAGTACCACATATTAGGCTTGGGCCTTATTTGGACTCAAACTCAATGGCAAGACTCATAGCTTTGTACACAGATCTTGGCTTATGAATACGCACATCTGCACGTAATTCTTCTATCAATCCATTCAAAAGCACACTAAGAAGGCAATGTTCCAGCCAATTGGAGACCCGAGCTGATTTCTTTGCAAATTCTTGATGATATTCCTAAGTAGTTCTTGTTTGTTGAATTCCAAATAAATATTCATCTGGATTTTGGAATTTTGCTGACCATAACTCTCTTGAAGAGACTTCACAAGTTCTTCTAAAAAAAAAGAGCAAATGAATCTAGGCTGTCTCCTTCAAGATACATTGCAGCGATGTCAAACTTCAATTCATCTAGAGTTTCATAGTAGCGATTTTTGCTTTTAAAATCCAGCTGATTGGGTCACCACCTTCAAATTGGGAAAATTCCATCTTTGTATGTGGTCGTCTCAAAGGACTTCGTTGCCATCAAGGACTGTTGGCATCATCGTCATTTAACCAAGCAGAGTTTCTATTTTCCAATGAACCAAGATGAACTTCCTTTGGGTTGCTTTATTATTGGCACTTAGAGTGGAATCTGCTCGCGGTGCCCCCCTGCGTTGGGCTTTCATGGATGCTACTTCAACCACCAAGGTATCAATAACATCAAGTTTGGCACTAATGGCCAAAAGTTGCAGTGCTAGGGGGTCTGTGTTTGCATTGTTAGGGTTTTTTTGGGGTATGTGATGGGTTGGTGCAGGAAGTGGGGTTAACATATTGATTTGGGAAAGAAAAGATCAAATGTTCACCATTTCTGGATCAACCTGCTCTTCAGCCGCCGAGGTATCTGTAACATCCCTTCCGATCCACTCGTGAACCCGAATGAACCGAGCCGAGACGCTACAATCTGGTTGAACCTATGTCTTGTCATGCTGATATCATCCTGTATGCTAAAAATTATGTCATGCTGTTGCTTTATACATCATTTATAAATAGGTTCAAATTCAGGTTGAAGTTACTGGTCAGTTTTCCAACAAACCTGTTTCAGCATGAAATCAATATCCAATTCATTTATTCAATGCATCCCATGCTTAATCAACATTCTCAGACCTATTACTCAACATTCAACAACATATCTTATCACTATCATCACACTACACATATTCTCATGCAAGAAAATTTGTTAAACTAAAACAGATATCAAACCTTCAACCAAAAAGCTTTAAACCTTCTTCTTAGCTTCCTTTTTCTTCTCACTTTGAGCTCACCTTTCTTATACATAATAACATCTTATTAATCATCCAAAATCTCACTTAATTATGAAATTCAAGAAATTCACCTTCCTTGGATAGTGTTATAGGTTGAATTTAATGCTTGAAAGGTCGAATATTAAGGTAGAAAATGGAGGAAGATTTAGGAGAAGATGGAGAAGGTAAAGTGAAGGAAGAAGACAAAGGAGAAGATGGAGAAGGTAAAGTGAATGGAATTTTCGGGTAACCTCTAAATATATATTCTAGTATGTTAAAAAATTACCAAATAGTACCTAAATTTTCAATCTTTTACCATTTAATACCTAAACTTTATACTTTATTTCAATTAGGTCCTAATCCTTATACTTTTATTTCAATTGAGTCTACATCTTTATATTTCATTCAATTAAGTCAAATTCTTTTATTTATTTAATTTAAATCCCATTTTATCCCACTCTGGAATCTAATGGCTCGAACCAGGTTCTAGTTTGTTCCGACTCGACTCGACTCGCTAAATGCAACAACTCGATTCAGTAGGATGTCACAGTTCTCCCCTCCTAAATAATAAACTTTGTCCCGAATTTTACCTGTTGTGAACAAATGCGGATACTGTTGGCGCATGGTTTCTTCAGATTCCCAAGTTGCTTCTTCTATTTTATGATTCCTCCAAAGAACTTTTACTAATGCTACTTTCTTGTTTCGCAATTCTTTAATTTCTCTGGCTAGGATCTGAACTGGTTCTTCTTCATAAGTGAGATCTGGCTGAATTTCAATCTCTTCTACTGATAATACATGTGATGGGTCTAATCTGTATCTCCTTAACATTGATACGTGAAAGACATTATGAATTTGATCTAATGTCGAAGGTAACGCTAGGCGATAGGCTAATGGTCCTATACGTTCAACAATCTCGTATGGACCAATGAACCTTGGACTGAGCTTACCCTTTCTTCCAAACCTTAGGATCTTTTTCCATGGTGAAACTTTTAGAAATACTTTATCACCGACCGTATACTCAATGTCCTTTCTCTTTAAATCAGCATAGGACTTCTGTCGATCACTTGCTTCTTTCAGCCGTTTTCTGATGATTTCCTCTTTCTCTTCTGTTTCCCTCACCAATTCTAGACTCAGAATCTTCTTATCATTAAGTTTTGTCCAACACACACATGTCTTGCATTGTCTGCCATACAACGCTTCATATGGTGCCATCTTGATGCTCGATTGATAGCTGTTGTTGTAGGCAAATTCCATGAGACGTACATATCTGTCCTAGCTGCCTTCAAATTCTATAACACATGATCTCATCATGTCTTCCAGGATTTGAATTACTCTCTCTGACTGGCCATCTATCTGAGGATGAAATGCAGTTTTGCTCCTAATGCTTCCTGCAGTTTACCCTAGAACTTTGATGTAAACCTTGGATCAAGATTAGATATAATGGATGATGGAATTCCATGTAGTTGAACTATTTCTCTAACATAAATTTCTACTAACTTGTCCAGAGAATAGTCCATCCTAACTGGTAGAAAGTGCGCGGACTTGGTTAATTTGTCTACAATTACCCATACTACATCATGCTTCCGCTGCGTCTGAGGTAATCCCGTAACAAAATCCATCGTGATCCGATCCCATTTCCATGTTGGCACTGTTATTGGATGAAGCAACCCAACTGGCTATTGATGTTCTGCTTTTACTTATTGACATGTCAGACATCTTATTACAAAATTTCCGATGTCTTTCTTTATGCCCGGCCACCAATAACCTTTCTTCAAATCCTGATACATCTTAGTACTGCCTGGATGCATTGTATATGGACTGTTGTGAGCTTCATGCAGAATCTTCTGTCTAATCTCCCCTGTCTGTGGTACAGCAACTCTGTCTTCATAAAACAATACTCCACTGCTATCCAATCTAAATTTCCCACCATGGTCTTCTTGTACTTTTTTAACCCATATTTCTATTTGCTTATCTTTCTTCTGTGCTTCTGCAACTTCTTGAACCCAAGATGGCTGTACTTTCATCTGTGCTAGAATAGCTCCCTGTTGTTGCAACTTCATGCTGATTCTCATTTATCTCAAAGCATACAATAATTTTCGGCTAAGGGCATCAGCTACCACATTAGCTTTGCCCGGATGGTAATTAATGACATAATCATAATTAGCTAGAATCTGCATCCACTTCCGTTGTCTTGAATTCAAGTCTTTCTGTGTCGATAAATACTTTAATGCCGCCATACTGTGAATGCTAGAACAATGGTTTCTAGTTCTAAATCATGGGTTGGCTAATTCAATTCATGTGGCTTCAACTGTCTGGATATATAGGCCACCACTTTCCTGTCTTGCATGAGTACACATCCTAACCCAGTATGAGAGCCATCATTGTAAATCTCAAATTCATTACTTGACACTGGCTGGGTCAACATTGGTGCTTCAGTCAACTTTTTCTTCAAAGTGTCAAAACTCTGCTGACACCTATCATCCCATTGAAATACAACCTCTTTCTTCAATAATCTCGTTAATGGTGATGCAATGATGGAGAATCCCTTTACGAACCTTTTGTAATAACCAACTAAACCTAGAAAACTTTGGACTTCTGTGACATTCCTGGGTGGTCTCCAATCAACAATAGCTTCAATCTTCTTAGGATCCACTCTAATACCCTCCGATGATATCACATGTTCTAAGAAAGAAACTTCTTCTAGCCAAAACTCACACTTACTGAGCTTGGCATACAGCTGTTTATCCCTCAGTGTCTGAAGTACAATCCGTAAATGTTTATCATGTTCAACCCTATCTTTGGAGTAGACCAAAATGTCGTCTATAAACACCACCACGAACTGATCTGATAAGGATGAAACACGCAGTTCATGAGATCCATGAAAACCGCCGGTGCATTTGTGAGACCGAATGGCATAACTAAAAATTCATAGTGACCAAACCGGGTTCTGAAGGCAGTCTAGGCAAAATCTTCTTCCTTTATCTGCAGCTGATGGTATCCTGACCTGAGATCAATCTTAGAAAACACGCCTGCACCAGCTGAATCTTCAACTCTTTTAACTCTGCTGGTGCCATTCTATAAGGTGCAATTGATACTGTTGCTGCTCCGGGATAAACATCGATAATAAACTCTACTTCTCTTCTTGGTGGTAACCCTGGTAAATCTTCTGGAAACACATATGGATAATCACACACTGTTAGTATGTCTTGCACTTTTGACTTTTCTTTCCCTGCTTTCAGTGCACATACCATGTATGCTTCACAACCATTCTGAATTAATCTCTTTGCTGCCATGGCTGATATCACATTACCTAGAAAATCTCACCGTTTTCCGACGACTGTAATCTCTTCCCCTGCTGTTGTATATAATGTCACCCTTTTCTTTGCACAATCAACTATAGCCTGATGTTTGGATAGCCAATCCATACCCAGAATAACATCAAATTGTCTGAATGGCAATTCCATAGGGTCTCCTGGAAACTCCTTTCCACGAATAACAAATGGACATCCTTTGACCACTGTATAGGTTATTACTACATCTCCTAATGGATTAGTAACCAAAATACCCTGACTCACATGCTCAACTGCTAACCCTTTAACCCATTGTTTAGGTATGCTGATGTATGAATGTATCAATCAAAGCATAAATTGTATGATCAAATAAAGAAACCTCACTAACTATGATATCTGGAGCTTCCTCCTCTTCCTTAGCTCGCATGGCATAGACCCTGGCGGGAACTCTGGTATCGGGTCTGTCCACAGTCTCTGACTGCTATCTCTGCCCTCCAGAGGTCTCACCTCTACCCCGACCTCTACCTCTGCCTGCGGTGAACTGTGAGGAACTTCTGCTCTCTTCAGACAGTCCTTCTTCTAATGGTCTGATGCTCCGCATATCTAGCATCTACCAGTCACCATCCAACAATCTCCACCATGTCGTCTGCCACAATCCTCACAGGGTGGAAAAGTATAACTGTCTGACCCTGCACCTCTACCGGTGCCTCTACCAGCTTCTCTACCTGAACCTCTACCACCACCAACAGAACTAGCCACGACTAATGTTGTTGGCGCGTTAACACCCCTAGTTGTGCCTTGGCTAACGGGAGGCCTAGGACCAACTGAAGTACTAGCACCTCTGAATCTCTTACTCTCCGGCTGGTATGTACTGGGTGCACTCTGAGTCTGGTCTCTCTTCTGCTGAGACCGCTGGCGTCTGGTACGCCGACTGGCCTGAATTCGCTCTATCTCCTGAGCTGCCTCTACCAAAGCTGAGAACTCTCTGAATCTAGAAGCTACCACTTCCATCTGAATCTCATCGTTCAGGCCTTCTTGGAACTTTTTACACCTCTCTGCCTCTATAGCCACTATCCGATCACCATACCTGCTGAGTCTGGTGAATTCTCCTTCATATTCTGTAACTGACATTCTGTTCTGCCTAAGGTATAAGAATTCCTTCCTTGTAGCATCAAGGTAAGCCTCTGTGATGAACTTTTTCTTGAATTCATCCAAAAAGAATTGCCAGGTACGCTGCTCTGCTGGTACTCTCTGCTGAACAGTATTCCACCATGTGTATGCCTCGTCTATCAACAATGACGTGGCACAAATCAAACGGTCCTTTGGTGTACACTGTAACTGCTCCAGGACTCTCAAAGTACCATCTAACCAATACTCAGCTCTCTCTGGACTGTCATCCTTGCTAGCTCTGAATTCTTTCGCACCGTATTTTCTAATCTTTTCTAGTGGCGGCTTTCTTTCTCTATCTACTACCACTAGTGCCTGAGGTACCACCATGCAATCTGTCTAAAGGTATCCGCAAGTTGTTTTAACAACACCTCCTGCTCTGGTGCTACTGGAGCCTCACCCTCCACTGCCCTGGAGGTGTGTGACTCGCTCTCACCTTCTTGTGACATCCTCCTAGAAGAATCACAACTGCTTAGTTCATCAGGGTAGTCATGGCATGTACACTATAATGACATATGCATTCAAGCGTGGGGAACTAAACCTAGGCTCTGATACCAAATAACATCCCTTCCCGGTCCACCTGTGAACCCGAATGAACCGAGCCGAGACGCTACAATCTGGTTGAACCTATGTCCTGTCATGCTGATATCATCCTGTATGGTAAAAATTATGTCATGTTGTTGCTTTATACATCATTTATATACATACATTTACTTAATAATTATAAGACATTACACTATTTTCCAAAATAAAATGGGCCCAACTATGTGCCCTGTACATGCCACAGAACCAAAATATCAAAATGAATAGTTACCCTGAAGATTGGGTCTTCAAAAGATGAACTGCAGCAGTTGAAAAGATGACTCTCTACTGTCCATACCCAAAACCTGCAAGTTAAAACAGGTAACTTGCTGAGTAAATAAAGCTCAGTGGATATCTCAACTTAATAAGAATTAAATAAATAAGCATGTACGCACACATATCATTATACTTTCGTTGTCTTCCCTGCTGTTTATTATGCTGTATGAATTAAGCAATTTTTATTAACATCGTATAATTTATAAATAACACAATCTCATAAATGTATGGCTCCATAAGGTTACAGTGAAACCGAAGTGATAAGAAGGACTGTATGAACTGGATGAATGCTATATGGCTGGGCTGCTATGACCCGTATATAAATCATATCAACTCAACGGCCTGTAGCCTGAGTACCAACTGTATGGGATGCAGATCTGCTATCCTATGTCCCGATATAGCTTTATCTACGTGGTTTCTACCTAACCTCAGTGGAGCATATTATCGGAAATATTCATAAAATGCATCAATCATACTGTTTACCTATATGTTGTCTCATTCTATACATCGCTAACCTGTTTCATGCTTTAAAAGGATTTCATAGACAACTACAAGTAATATCGAATGAGTAATAATGCAAACAATTGATAACTTGTAATGGAACTTGCATGAAATTAATCTAACTGTTGCACCCGTGACGCAACTCTTACTACTCTTTATGTAACTTAATTTAGACCATTCAGATTAAAGAAATTTTTATTTTAATTTAAGTACTAATCTTAGGCTGAATGAATCTACATATGCATGCCAACATCATTTCTAATGTAGCCTTAAAATCTGTCGGGGCAGCCTGTACATGTTTCACAAATTCTAGCATAACTCTGTCTTTTTAAGTCCAATTTAGGTCATTCTAAATTCTATGGTTAGCTAACACATTAGGTTACAATTATGTCTTCTATCACCTCTTTGAAATATGTTGGTAAAGTAGTCAAATATTGAATTAAAGTAGCAACTTCCAGTCTGCCCAGCTGTTGGTTTCCAGCCTGCACAGTTTGTACCATTTTGGTCATAAATCTCAATTTATAAGGCCAATTTAGGTGATTTTAAATTCTATGGTTAGCTAACACATTGGGGTACAAATATGTCTTTTATCACCTCTTTTAAATATGTTGGTAAAGTAGTCAAATACCCAGCTGTTGGTTTCCAGCCTGCACAGTTTGTACTATTTTGGTCATATCTCTCAATTTATAAGGCCAATTTAGGTGATTCTAAATTCTATGGTTAGCTAACACATTAGGATACAAATATTTCTTTCTATGACCTCTCTGAAATATGTTGGTAGAGTAGTCAAATATTGAGCTAAAGTAGCACCTTCCAGTCCGCCCAGATTTTGAATTCCAGCCTGCACAGTTTGTACTATTTTGGGCATATCTTTCAATTTATAAGTCCAATCTAGGTGATTCCAAAGCTCCTAGACATCTAAAACATAAAGGAACAAATAACTCTTCTATACCACTTCCTAATTCCATCAGTAAACAGATTCAAATTCAAGTTGAAGTTACTAGTCAGTTTCCCAACAAACCTGTTTCAGCATGAAATCAATATCCAATTCATTTATTCAATGCATCTCATGCTTAATCAACATTCTCAGACCTATTACTCAACATTCAGCAACATATCTTATGACTATCATCACACTACACATATTCTCATGCAAGAAAATTTGTTAAACTAAAACAGATATCAAACCTTCAACCAAAAAGCTTTAAACCTTCTTCTTAGCTTCCTTTTTCTTCTCACTTTGAGCTCACCTCTCCTATACATAATAACATCTTATTAATCATCCAAAATCTCACTAAATTATGAAATTCAAGAAATTCAACTTACTTGGATAGAGTTATAGGTTGAATTTAATGCTTGAAAGGTTGAATATTAAGGTAGAAAATGGAGGAAGATTTAGGAGAAGATGGAGAAGGTAAAGTGAAGGAAGAAGACAAAGGAGAAGATGGAGAAGGTAAAGTGAATGGAATTTTCGGGTAACCTCTAAATATATCTTCTAGTAAGTTCAAAAATTACCAAATAGTACCTAAATTTTCAATCTTTTACCATTTAATACCTAAACTTTATACTTTATTTCAATTAGGTCCTAATCCTTATACTTTTATTTCAATTGAGTCTACATCTTTATGTTTCATTCAATTAAGTCAAATTCTTTTATTTATTTAATTTAAATCTCATTCTACCCCACTTTGAAATCTAATGGCTCAAACCGGGTTTTGGTTCGTTCCAACTCGACTCAACTCGCTAAATGCAACGACTCGATTCAATGAGATGTCACAATTTCAATAACATCAAGTTTGGCACTAATGGCCGAAAGTTGCAGCGTAGGGTGTCTGTGTTTGTGTTGTTAGGGTTTTTTGGGGTATGTGATGGGTTGGTGGAGGAAGTGGGGTTAACAGATTGGGATTGGGGAACGAAAGATCGAGTGTTCACCATTTCTAGATCAACCTACTCTTCAGCCGCCAAGGTATCAATAACATCAAGTTTGGCACTAATGACCAAAAGTTGCAGCGCTTGGGGGTCTGTGTTTGTGTTGTTAAGGTTTTTTGGGGTATATAATAGGTTGGTGGAGGAAGTGGGGTTAACAGATTGAGTTTGGGGAATGAAAGATCGAGTGTTCACCATTTTTGGATCAACCTGCTCTTTTACCAAAAATGATAGAGATCAGAAATTTAGGAAATATGGAAGACTGATATGGAAGGAAATTTTATTGAAATAACTTAATGTAAGAATCTCAACACCTACATTTCAATAAAGTTGTCTATATGGAGAGGACAAAGCTCATGTTACAAACTGAATATTCAAATGCTAGTAATGAGAAAACAAATAAACATCCAACAGGTACTTATAGCAATATCTGTTGATATTATTTACAAACATTAAAGAAATACTTGTTCAGATTTAGAAAATTAATGGGAAAAGTGGTGCTGCAATATGCTGGTCATGGGATGTAACAGTCCAGGAGAGTGGCCACATCTAGCTTGACTATTTCAGTCCTCAAATATTCTGATGTAGCTAACTCAGCCACATTGCCATGTGCCCTTTTCTTTCGAAAATAGGTCTTGAGAAGAGGATTTCTATGAATGATTTACCACCTATAATGCACATTTATTATTGGCCTAATACATTGAAGTTCCTTTGAACTTTACACACTAAAAAAATATTAAATTTAATAAATACATTCAAAATAACAAAGAAATTTATATGATAACATCTAATAAATTTAAAAAAATAAATACATTTAATAAATTAAAAATAAATTTAAATACCTTACTATTTATATTTAAAATGATATTCTTATCATTTATTTAATTTTTATTATCTAAATGTTAAAAACATTATATCTAATAATTATATTTTAAAATTAATATTCATTTACAATAATTATCTATATCTATATTTCAATTTTGAATTCTGAATTTTTTTTCTTTTTTTTATTGGATCTAAGACACTTTTTTTTAAAATTTAAAATTTAAAATTTAAAATTATTACTTATTTGAAATGATTATTTATATCTATATTTAAATTTTTTTAATATTTTTTTATTTTAAATTGGTCATCTTAACTTTATTTTTGTGTCCATTTATTTATGACAGTTGTCTGTTTTATTTTTATATATCTTTGTTATTATTGTATTTTATTCTCTGGCTCTTAACTTATTGTAAAAAAAATTTAACTAATGCTTATTGTCTAAGGCTTTAACTAATACTATTTTTAAAATTAGAATTATATTAAAGTATATTTAAAGAAGAATTTCGACTATTTATTTATAATTTCTAGACTTATATTTAATTTATTATAAGTTTTGGAGGAAAAAAATTATGAATTTCAAAATTTTGAACCATGAACTTAAAAAATGCCATTCTGCTAAAACCACTTTTTCCACTCAATTTAAATGGTTAAAAATTTACTTTTTATATTTTTAATTACTGCTCATGGATTTGGTAAAAAGCAGACCAATTGTTCCAGTCTGGTTTCTAAAACATTGACTTGAATGTTATTAGGATTTATGGTTAGATAAATCTTTAATGTCACAAAAAATAATAGGACTTTAAACGAGCAGCTTCCAGATGTGTTTTGCCTAGCAATTCATCATCCAACTTCTTATAATTATGTTTATATAGGTCATTCTTATTGAATTTCAAGACATTTTAAGACTCAATTCTGAGTCTGCAAAACATCCTAAGTGAGTCTCAAGAAGGCAAAAGGCCTCTAAGATTATGACATTAAAACATTAAGAGTTAGCATTTTTGGACAAAGGACTTAGTCTTCTAGATACGTATCCACGAAAGCTGGAAATTGTTGCTGAAAACTTGTAAATCCCCCATACAAAGCACATGCTGCACTTGTTCTCTACAGTTAAATCAGATTAAAGACAATCCAAACTTCCATTCTAGTGTGGAATGTAGTTTGTGCATGATGTCAATGATAATTTAAGGAAAATGTAAATGACGAAAACCAAACTTAGGCATGTCTTGAAAATAAAAAAATCCATGCATCCTGATTAAAATTCTAGCACATAACAAATATAATAAATTATGTCCAAGTGCGAGTCGTACAGACAAATATAAGCACAAGCCTGAAGAGTACGACTAAGGTGTCACATTGGTCATTTACCGCAAAATTATTTGTAGTGCAAGAAACAGTACTGAAATAGAATGAAAGACAATCTTAAGCTTATACTTAGATAAAAGGATTTCCTACTTTCAAATAAGCAGAAAAGGTCGGGCGGTCGAGCGCTCTGCTGGTAAAGTGACCATTTACTGAGATTAAGATTTCGATGTCCAATGAGCCAAGAAACCAAGCAAACCAGTATGCAATGTCATTCCTATAACAAAATAAATTTTCCATGCCAAGTAGTGCATAAATTTTCACACTAACACAATTTGACAATAGAACGATTGAATTAAGGCAACACTTTGCCTACTTATGCATATGACTCTATCAAGGATTCTCTGGAGTCATCTGTTGATTGCCCTTTATAGTGACAGTATAACACCAATTGTGTGATTCCCAAAATACTTCCTATGCCGTTTGGGACCTGAAATTCAAACAAGAATATCATATTTGTATGTGGGTCAGTATACATATTATGCATATATGGTAGAAACAGAAGCATATGTTTCAATAGAACAGTAATTTGCAAGAGTCTGCGGAATCAAAATTTAAATAAGGAAAAAAAATCAGAATGTGATTCAGAATTTAGCCTATGTCTACAGGTTAAAAGAGTAGAAATTCAATAATAAATCATTAGATGAACAAACTAAAAAAAGAATCTCTCAGTACCTACTAGAGTACTACCAACATAATAGATCATGTAAAACAGTAGAATACAACATAAACCTCATGAACAATAATAGATATATTTAAGCTCTGCAACTCTTAATCTGAAATAAGTAGAATTCTCCTTAAGTTATGCTGAATTAGGTCAGCAGTTGCTTAAGCAACCTGCAAATACTCTCCTCTACTACCAGAAAGCTCATGCAGGATTTCCAGTCAGGTCAGCGTCCAAAATATTTTAGTTTGGGATAAATTCATCCATTCAATAATTCAAGTCCACACAAAAACATACACATATTGCTAGAAAATTTTAATACACTCAAATCAAGTTATGTAATAAGGGTCACCATAAATGCATGCACATCAAATTAAATGAAAGCATATGGGTTGCAAGTGAATATGCTAGAGAAAGCTTACATATATGAAGGCATCATAATTCAGGATTCCATAAAGCAAGAATGAGGTACTCATCAAGAAAGTTGAAAGGGAGAGATAAAATGGCATAAACTGAACACTCTTTGTTCGGATCACCAAATTCTGAAAACATGTATTAGATAAATGGCAAGTCATTAGAAATTATGCATGTTTTGAAACAGTGTATCAAAAGGATATAGCAAAACTAATCTTTTCATTTACTTACAATGATAAACAATGGAGAAGCAAACATTGAAATGAGAGATACACCACTCAAGAGCCCAATAGAGAGCCGTCTTATGTTTCCATCAGCAATTTGCAAGCTCCCTACAACTGTGGCTGCAAATAGGACGAAAACTGCCAGCAGCAATCCAAACACCGTTACCTGCAGGTAACATCAAACATGAAAGTGAATGACATTTAAGCCAATACAAAAGGGGATCTAAATTAGTGCACAATGTAGAAATGCAAATTTGAAGAGATAAGTGACCTTTATGGCTTTCTCAGCATATACTATGAAGAGGATTATATACACTAATTGAAAAACTGCACCAGTTGAATTGACTGTCATAACCATTACATTATCAGTGGATATGAAAGGGCTGCCATACCATGAGCAGATCAAACAGTTCAAGAGTGCATATATATATGGTGACACTGAGAATTGTTCTGTTGATCGGTTCCTGATAATTCTCTTAAATGTGGATCTAAATTTGAGGAACAAAGAAGAGAAGCTAGTAAGGTGATGAATTATAACAATTTTTCCATGATAAGTCTTATCATATAGGAAATAAGTTTAAAAAAAAAAAAAAAAAAAAAAAAAAAAAAAAAAAAAAGAGCTACTTACATGGGTGACAGAAACAGCCCTAAAGCAAATATGTTCCCTACAACGACAAACAAGGATTTAGTGTTAGATAGAGCAAAGGAAAACGATTGCCCATATCTGATTCTCACGTGGCAATCAGCATTCACTCCATGCAGTAAATTTTTATCAATATTTATCCAACTATTGCTTTTATACATGAAAAACAAGAGAATAAGTGGAGCCACTGCACAGATAGATACAAATAGCAATCAATACACAGCCAATTTAAAATCAGACCTTGTCTGCCTTAAATTCATTCAAATGACCCCCTTGGTTCTGAACTATTTTGGCATCAAGCAGTTGCCTACAACCAAGTTCGTTATTATGAACATCAAATATTTCGTCCACATATGAAAATGCATTCCTGAATTGTCGTGGAATTTGGCAAGTTATTCCAACTTATGGAATACCATCACATTTAGGCCATCTTTGTTATGCTGTAATGAAGTGAGATGCATTAGAAATGAAATGTATTTTAGTTCAAACATTTGATTACATTTCATTATATTCCAATACTAAGAACAAAACAAAGCCTTACATGATTACTCCTGCTCAATTGCTTGCTGAATTAAATTTTTTTGGTGAAGCATTCTCAACAATCAGGCATTTGTATAACTTTTTTTTTTTTTTTTTTTTGCAATGAAACCAAAAAGACATCTTTTGTAACAAGCAAAAATGGGTAATTGCATAAACTAATGAATATTGCAAAATTATTTTGCTTAAGAAAATGAGACCAACTTTGCAGTATGATAACCAAATTATGGCTGATCATAAATTACTGTGCTTTCCAGAATTCTAAATCTAAATCTTTTACGAGCTTTTGCACATCATTATGAAACTGAATCACAGTTTTAGAGACAATAAATATAGACACTTTTAGTCAACAAAAAAATCAATAAAAAAATTCTATTGAAAATATCTCATAATTCAAATTGGTAAACTACTAAAATACAATGTCCATTTAAAGACAGAAAGTGGGTATGTTCATCGTTTCTTTTCTTTTAACAACTAATATCCTCTTTCAATTTCCAAGAGAACCCAAAAGCGTTATCATGACTCAGAACTCAAATACAATCATGGATTTTTCACTTTTAAAGAAACAATTAGCCACTAATTAGGATACCAAAAAAAAAAGAAGTCGAAAAGGAGAATGGGTGTTTTCAATTTATACAAGAAAACAAAAATGACAAACATAAGAAGAGAAAACAGGAGTTATTGAGAGAGAAAATACCGGCGACTCCAGCTGCATCCTTAAAAACAATCAAGTCAGACTTTGAAATCGAATAAATCATCAATCCTTAAACGAATCCAAATACCTTAACAGAAAACTAACCAACAAACATAAAAATTAATGAAGCTAGAGCAAACCCAATATTTATTTCATCATTCTAACACAAAGCTGTACTCCTGAAATGCTCCAAAAGACGAACTCGAATGATTAATCATAAATGAGGGAGAAAATTTCTCTCGTCTAGACTGTTTGGTGGTAGTATTTCTAATTCTTTATATTTCGTCACGTTTAGAAATGCAAAGAAGACTTTGACTTTGGAAAAATACAGCTCCTACTTCCAAATCTTATAGAATCACACGTTGTGTAGTTTTGATATTCGAACAGTAGATTGGAATATTATTATTACTGTTACAATATCAGTGCTTTGACTATTCTGCCCATGAAATCGACTGAATATATAAATTCTCCATGACTTTATTAATTTAACCTATCATCACTCTTAATTTTTATTTTGACCAATTAAATACTTCAACTTATAAAACTACGCTTATTAAATACTTTAATTTTTAAAATTATTTTATTAAATACTTCAACTTGTAAAATTAAATCATTTAAATACTTATTGAAAAGTTGAAATTTATGAAAATTATTATTCTAAAAGTCATGTTAACTACCTATCAAGTTCATATTTTACAGATAAAATTCAAAAATCTTAAAAATTATTGATATTGATGCTGAAAAGTGTGTAATATTATCAAAATTTACAAGTTTAAGTGTACAGTGGATCATTCACAAAGTTCAGAATGCCACAAAATTAAAAATGCAAAATTCAAGGGTCAATTTATGCATTCAGCCTAATAAAATAAGGTTTATTAACTATTCCCTCAATCTAAAATTTAAGTCCTTGATTTTTCAATAGAAGTAAACAATTAATTTTTTAAATTATAAAATAAAAATAATTTGATTAAATTATTTTTTATCATAAAATTAATAACTTGTGAAAATAATTATTATATCTAATAATAAAGTGTAAAATTGAAAAAAAATCAAAAAGTTTTATATTTTGAGTCAAAATAATTACCGTAAACGATTTATTTTTTGAGAGCAATTAAATATTTATCATAAAAATACCTTTCTAAAACTATTTACAAGAATACTGCAAATCTTTAAGAGAGTATTTTCTAGTGATACAAAATCTTTCAATTAAACAAATAAGTTTTTGGATTAATTAATTTTAATCATTATAAATATATTTACATAATTTTTAAAATATTCATATCATTAAAAATGTATAGCAAACTATAATTCATATAGATATATGAATGAATTGTATTGAAACAACAAAAATTTTGTTTTTAGTATTGAAGAGAGATTAGAATTTAAATTTATTAATAGGTTGTACATGAATCTATCACTAAATTGGCTAAATCATTTAAAAAAATTTCAAACTTTATGTAGCCTAAATCCTACTTTCTTTTCCGAGTACCTTAAATTTCAATTTTAGTCACAATAGCACCCTAATTTAAAATTATACACATTTTAATGAATAAAATATTATTTTCATTAGGTTTATACTCTCTCTCATCGTCAAAATCTCTCCGTTGGAAATGAATATATTATTTTTATTTTAATATTTATATAAATAAATATAAATATTTACCTATTTATAAGCAATGGTGGTGGTAGGAAAGAAGTCTGATTTAGGGAAAAAGATTAAATTAGGGGATTAAATAATGAGTATTTGGTTAACCAGATCCTCAGAAATAGTGTAGGACTCACAAAAATAATATTTGTTTATTAAATTGGGTACAACTTACAATTAGGGTACTATTACAACTAAAATTGAATATCAGGATACTTATTTTATAAGCAATGGTTACGGTGGGAAAGAAGTTTGATTTAGGGAAAAATATTAAATTAGGGTATTAACAATGAGTGTTTGGTTAACTTGATTTTCAAAAAAATAGTGTGGGTCCCACAAAAATAATATTTTGTTCATTACATTGGATACAAGTTACAATTAGGATGCTATTGTAACCAAACTTGAAGTTCCAGGTACTTATTTATACGCAATGGTGGCAGTGGAAAATAAGTCTGATTTAGGGGAAAATATTAAATTTGGGTGTTAAATGATGAGTTAACCTAATTCTCAGAAATAGTGTGGGTACCACGAAAATAGTATTTTATTCATTAAATTGGATACAATTTACAATTAGGGTACTACTGTAACTAAAATTAAAGTTCGTAATTTAGCAAAAAAGATTAAATTTTGGCTATTAAATGATGAGTATTTGGTCTAACCTAATTTTCAAAAATACTGTGGGTCTCAAGAAAATAATATTTTAATCATTAAATTGGATATAATTTACATTTAGGGTGTTATTTTAAATAAAATTACAGTTCAGGGTACTTATTTATAAGCAATGGTGATGGTGGGAAAGAAGTCTGGTAAAGGAAAAAAGATTAAATTTGGGTGCTAAATGATGAGTATTTGATTAACCTTATTCTTAGAAATAGTGTGGGTCCCATGAAAATAATATTTTATTCATTATATTAGATACAATTTACAATTAGGGTGCTATTGTAACTAAAATTATGCGGCTATATGCGCCACTTTGCGACTTTGTTGAAATGCTTTACAGTGGAAGGTTGTCCTTTGGATGGTGCTTTTTTTAAAGGGTTGTTGGTGTCATGACGAATTTTAGTTCTGAAATGCTCCACTAAGGGAGGTTGTCCTTTGGATAGTGAAGGGCAAAAGAGATGCGCCATGGTGGTTATCGGCGGCTTCTACGACTATCTGCACCAAACGACGGCTTTGATAAAATACTCCGCTATGGGAGGTCATTCTTTGCACGGTGCCTTCTTTGAATGGCTTTGGGTGCCACATGGGACTTTAATTCTAAAATGCTCCACTGGGGAGGTTGTTTCTGGACGATGGATGGTGGAGCAGGTGTGCCATGGTGGTTGTCGACGGCTTCTGCGACTATCTCTACCAAATGGCGGCTTTGATAAAATGCTCAATAAGGGAGGTTGTCCTTTGGACGATGCCTTCTTTGAAGGGCTTTGGGCGCCACAAGTACTTTAGTTTTGAAATGCTCCACTATGGGAGGTTGTCACTATGGACATGAAGTGTAGAGGAGATGAGCCATGGTGGTTATAGGCGGCTTCTGCGGTTATCTGCTCCAAACAGTGGCTATGATAAAATGCTCCACTGTAGGAGGCCGTCCTTTGGACGGTGCCTTCTTTGAAGGACTTTGGATGTGCCACTTGGGACGGTGTGGGTGCGTCACTTGGGAAGGCTTAGGTGCGCCACTTGGGACAGCTTTAGTTGCCTTAGGGGACTTTAATTGCCCGGGGGGACTTTAATTCTAGAATGCTCTGGTTTAGGAGGTACCTATGAAAACAAATTTTCTGATAGGAAAACATGCCTTTGGCTGATGGTTAGAGTTAGGAATTTCGTGATTAGGCTCGTAACAGCGTTTATGTGTGACACGTGATTTTGCATAAAAATGTATGAACTTGCATGAATTTGTGAATTCGTGTGTGTCTATGTGAGTTTATATGAATTTATTGGAAATTGTGTTGTGGCACGCAAAATGAGGCAACTTACCTGTGGCCAACAATGTGTTGCCCTTGCTTAGGTAGCGAGCTATTGATGGTTGCCAGCTAAGCATGAGAGTTGAGTCGCAACTGTTAAGTCGAAAATCCCCAAACTGGGTCCAACAAACCCATAAAGCTTATACCCACAGATTGAAAAAACTTATAGGCTTCACTTTTATTTCTTGGCTAGCTGTGGAGTCGGTGCCTATGAGGTCTTTACTCAAGGTCCAATATTAGGAGAAGCTTCTCCACTCGATGACCTATATGACTCCAACGATGGAGGCAATTCGGCCCGTACCTCCAGGGTATTGTTTATTTTTGAAACTTCTTTTTATTGGGCTTTGCCCCTGTTTGATATATGATTTCCTCTTTTTATGGGCTTTACCCTAGTTTATTCTTCAACTGCCTCTTGCTGTGAGCTTCCCCCATTTTATTCTTCAATTACCTCTTGTTTTGGGCTTGCCCTGGTTTATTCTAAATTGCTTCTCATTGTAGGCTTTGGCCCAACTTATTTTGAATTGCTTCTTATTGCAGGCTCTGCTCCGGTTTATTCTTCTGTTGTGTCTTGTTGTGGGCTTTATCCCAATTTATTCTTCTATTGTCTCTTAATGTGGGCTTTGCCTCAGTGTTTACTTTGAAACTACTGTGTTGTAAACCCACTATTTTCACAAGTTCGAGTATAAGACTTTAGGAGCCAGGTTAGCTGTATAAAGCAGCAAGGGTGATAATTAAGGAAGTGATTATTGAGGATGCCCCTAATCTTGTAAGTTTTAAAATAAAAACACCATAAAGAAAATTATGTATGATATGCATCTATGATATGCAAAGCTAATGCAAAATCTTATAATGCAGTGAGCTTGCATGGGTTGCCATTTTAGGGACTAACAGGCTCGTTCTGGTCGTGGTGTCTGGCTAAGTTAGAGACATGAATAGTTGAGCTGTCAGGAGTATTTGGCTCGAGGAAGATTTCAATGACCCCTAATGATAAATTTAGACCTTTGTGGTCTGTATTTAGTCTTTTATTTCATAGGGACTTTGAGAATAATTTGATACATTGAATGAGGAGTTCATTATTATTTTGGATAGAAGGTCAATTATGAGATAATCACAGTGCCTTGGTTGGATATTGATCCCACTTCATTTCTTTGCTCGAGACTCCTTTTCTGATATCCCATTAGAGGAATCGAGAGTAGGCATTTTGTCGTCGTTGCCATAATGAAAGTGGGCACAAGGCTATGATCATTATGACCATCTTGGTTCCCACTTATCTCCTCCTACATCATGAGCCAGTGCTTTGCACTGATTGGCATTGATGATCATTGTATTATCAGGCCTTTTTCCAATTTATAGATCAAGCATGGAGTGACTGTGCTCCATTTCTAGTTATTCTCTCTTTGGCTCGGCTAGGAGAGTCATCTCGGAATTTTGACACTGATCTTGGTTTGATGGAGAACCCACCCATTCTTCAGATATATATACCCATAGTCAATCTCATATGCTCTAATTTTTACTTAGGCCATTCTTTCAGGTTTTCAGCTTAACGAGCTTTTTTTCCTTTTTATTCCTTTTTATTTGCCCTAACTTTTGCCTAAGTTGCTCCTTTCGGGTTTTCAACTTAATGGGCTTTCTTCTCTCTAGTTTTGTATTTGTACTCTAATTTTTGCCTAAGCGCCCTTTTCGGGTTTTTAGCTTAGAGAGTTCTTTTCTTTTTTCTCTCTCTTTTTTTTTTCTTCTTTTTTTTTCTCGATTGACTAGTGTAACTTTTACTACTGTAGGCTGTCGGGAAGCTTAGTATGGTGGGATCACCACCGGACCGTCTACTATGGATTACAACACTTTACTCGGCATTGGAGTCACATCTTTGAAGATTCGACGGACTAGTTTGCCACTTTTAGAGTACAACCCTTTAGCAAACATTAAATAGATCCATCCATGTTGGAAAATATAGCATGACACTGCATTTTTCATATATGCTCTATGTGCCCCTGTGCATGGGTCAACAACAGCCATGGCCTCCTATCCGAGTCATTTGACTTGGCAATATGGCTTCATTAGTCTGCTCCATACTACACTCACTTCAGAGGAGGCTCGATTACCCAGAGATTCTTATCTCATTTTATTTCCACTTGGCAAAGTGGTATTATTGTTCCTTTTCTTGATAAAGCTGATGCTTCAGAGTAACGCTAATGGCTACGTACTTATACTGAGATTGAAGCAGACATGAGTGCCATAGTTGTACTGAGTGTTTATTTATTGATAGGCCTAGATAGATAGTTGCCTTATCTCTTTGCTTTTCAATATCATGTACTAATCAAAAGATTAATTATACTCTAATAAATGGTTCACAAAATACTATGCGTAATGATTTACTTGAAATATTTGAAATATTTCCTTTTATTCCATATTAACAATGTAAATTCACATCATTTGCATAATGAAAAAACTTAACACATCAAGCTTTAAAGTTAATAACAACACAAAAGTTGAATTTAATTAATTGGGGTTTTCCATAGACGTTTCGTCTTAAACGTAAAATTTCTTCAACCTACCTAGGTTGACCAATTTTTGTAACCTCATTACATTTTAGATCTGACAGCTTCATTGCACCTTTTAAGCAAATTGTCTTGATCATGAATGGACCTTCCCAATCAAGCTTGAATTTTCCCCTCGGGTAATGAATTTTCGGCTTTGTCTTTTTTAGGACCAAACCTCCTACTCTCATTAGCTTTGGATTGAGTTTTTATTGAAATGCTTAGCCATTCTCCTTTCAAATGACTAATCAATGAATTTGGCATCAAGCCTCTTTCCATCTAGGAGAGCTAATTCTTGATAATGGCTTTCAGCCCATTGACATTCTGAAATTCTGGATTCCATCATTTTGCGCAAGGACCACACTTCTATCTCGGTCTGTAGCATAACTTCCATTCCATAGACTAGAGAATAAAGAGTTGCCCCATTCACAGAATCGGTGGTAGTCTTATAACCCCATATTGCAATTTTACAGCCCAAACGCGATGTTTCTCAGCCATTTTCCTCAAAATCTTCTTTTTCTTTTCTTCTTATTCTCTTGTCTTTTTCTTTGCTTTCTTTTTTTTTTCCTTCTTTTTCCTTTTTCTCTTCTTTTTTCTTTTTTTTTTCTTTTTTTCTTTTCCTTTCTTCTTTTCTTTCTTTTTTTTTTCTTCTTTTTTTGTGATACTATTGTTTACGGCTTCCATTGCCCATTTTCTTGTGGACGATATGGTGAAGACTTATGATGCTCAATTCTATATTTTGCTAACAACATTTTCACTTCTTTTTGAAACTGAATTACATTATCTGTCACTACATAATGAGAGATCTCATAATTGCAAAGAAGATACTTTCTGATGAATTTGGCCATTTTCTTGGCATTGATGTTCTTGAAGGATTCGGCCTCAACCCATCTTAAGAAATAATCTACTGTCACTAATATGAATTCGTGTCCATTGGAATAAGGTGATGAGATTTTGCCAATGATGTCTATTCCCAAGCTGTAAATGCCCATGGCGAAAATAGCAAGATGTAGTTCCGATGGTGAAATGTGACTTAGGTCTCTATGAATCTATCACTCGAAGTACCTTTACACAAAAGAAATGCAATCTCTCTCTATTATCAGTCAGAAGAACCCTTGTCTAAGAATCTCCTTTGCTAAAACTTTCCTGCTTATGTGGGTGCTGCTAACTCCCATGTGGATTGGTTCCATTATTTTCATTATTTTCTCAGCTTCCTTCATTAAGACACATCTCACCAATACATCGTTTGGCATTTTCTTGTACATCTGATTGTTTAAGACTACAAACTGCAATGCCAAGCGTTGTAAGGCTTGTTTTTCATCTCTAGTAGCTTATTTGAGATAAATTCTTTTTGGCCATTGTGAACCCCTCCCTCGAAAACAGGCATATAATGCATATGACTAAGGGCAGAAATGCACGTGAATGTGTGAGTCGCCACCTTGTTTAATTTTTTAGGGTAAACTAGGAAAAAACTCTAAGTTGACTCCAATTTTAATTAACCTAATTACTAGATTAATTATCCCAATGTTTAAGGCACGATCTACAAACCCGAGGTGGATCCCGAGACCATGTCATGTTGATGAACTAACCAATGAATGAATGCTTTGCAGGGTAAATGATGTAATTGGACCAATGAAATGTTTAAGTGATTTCGATGATTTCGACTTGCCACTTGGGGTTAAATCCCGAACGTGCCTACGTACTTCCGTTTGAATGGAAGATCAAAGTCGACGTAGTTCGATAGGCCTTTTTTAAAGGGCTTTGAATGGGTATGTTTAATGCATGATTGTGTGTATGCTTCGTGCATTTTGTTTAGGCATTTTGCCAAAGTTTGATTGATTTGTTGTTTTAGGCTTTTGTTGCCAAAAGTGTTGATTTAAGGCTTTTAGCTAAAAAGATTGATTTAGGCAATTTGTTGCCAAAAGTTGATGTGATTTAGGCAATTTGTTTGCCAAAAGTGTTGATTGGGCGATTGTCGTCAAAATGATTGATTTAAGGCTTTTAGCCAAAAGATTGATTAATTCAAGGCATTTTGCCAAAAAATTGATGTGTAATTTAGGCAACTTGTTGCCAAAATGTGATTGATTAAACTGTGGGCAATTTGTTGCCAAAAAAACGTGATTGATTAAGGCTTTTAGCCACAATTATTGATTAATTAGACTTAAGTCGGACTGTTCGAAATAAAGGCAATCATACCATAGTCATTAATTGACTAGATACTTTAACCAATATTGTCGGATTTAGGCTTTAACACCACGATTAACCGGGCACTTAAGCTTAATCATATTTAATTGAGGCAGTTTATTTGCCAAATCGATGACGTGAATGCATTTATGCAGCAGTTTAATTCAGAATTGGAGTACAAGAGAAATTATGCAAATTATGCTGAAATTAAACAGGCAGAGTTTCGTTATTACCTGATTTAATCGACGGTCGCTTCTTAGCTTCAGTTTGAAAATTCCAGATTAAGCTCCTTGTTTGGGGAATATTTAATTAAAATTAATTTAATTAAGTGACCAAGTATCACAACAGCAGAATAAAAGCCTACACTAAATGCAGAAAAAGCAGTAAAAGAACCACAAGGAGCGTAGGGGAGAAGAGAGTATCCGTCAACACAGACTGAGTGAGTAAAAAAGTTGCATCGGGGCTATATTTATTGGAAAAAACAGGCCGGAGGGCGGCCGCTGCTGCCGTGGACGGTGGCTGCTGCCACCCTATCCTGTCCACTCGCTAGCTTTTCGTTCCGGAGGCTTTTTCGGGAGTTCCATACCTCCAAAAAATATTCCGGGACCAGTTCCGTGATCCTCGTAGTTTTCTGGACGTTTCAAGTACCATATTGGCATACTTTCGGTGAACTTTCCGAATGGCCTCCGGTCCGGCCGAACTGTTTGCAGTCCGGGAAAACAGGCTTTTTGAGCCTCAAAATTTGAGTATTCACAGCCATCCATTGCAGGATATCATGGAACCATGGCTGATCATCTCTCAATGATACTTTTTGTTTAGATCTCTACATTCTGACCTGTCCTTTCCTGTTAGGATATAGAATAGTGTTGGCTAACCAATCAGGATAGTGAACTACTTCTAGAAATTCAACGTCACTCTGCTTGGCCACTTCCTCTCTAGTCTTTTCGGCCCATTCTGATCCTAATCTTCTTCTCTTCTATTTCACTGGTTAGGACCCAGGATACAATGGAATGATGTGCTCGGCTTTAGGTCTATCAATACCCAGCATATCCTCGTAGCAACATGTTAAGGTTTCTTTCTTATCCATGAGCAGGTCTCGAAATTTAATGTTTAATTCTTACGTCAGGTTTTGGCCCAATCGACAAATTCAATTTTATGTTAATATTAAATTCAAGCATGTGTGATGAGTTTATGTCAAAAATGTGCATCAGTTGATCTACTTTGATGAATGGAACCGTCGGGAAAGAAGTTAAACAAGTGAGCAAAATTAAAATGCATTTTATTGAATTACAGAAAAAAAATTTAACAATGAGCATTAAATGTAGAAATATCAGGAAAAGGGGGTTCCGTACTCCTTGAAGCTCTCTTCTTTTGAAGATCTTACTGCCAAACTGAAGTGCAGGATTGACAATGACCTCCTCGATGCTTTCTTTGTATCTGACTTCTTCATTGGGGTTGACTTCCTCTCACTCGGCTCCTTTAAGCACCTTGAGATTTTTCTTCTTTTTTTCTCTTTTTTTTTTTCTTTTTTCTCCTTGCCATAACCAACTAGAATTTTGAGCTTTGACTTCTTGTGCAGAGCTTCGGTGGCTGCAAGGTTAGATATGATGCATGTATGCATGAATGCATGAGGATGGAAATGTCACGCAAAATACGATCACGCAACACGACATCGTGAAATGCAACTAATGTTATATTCTGTCATGATTTGGTCGAGACCGTTCAAAATGAAGACTGAAGAAAGGCTTTTGAGAATTTGCAAGAATCAAAACGTGCCTTATTTTGTAACCAAATATTTGGAATGTCCCCTTTTGCTTATTTTTTGTATCCCTTTCTTTGTGCCTCAAACAACGATGACATTTGAGCAGGGTCTTTCATTTATATACAATTTGCGATTTTCTTATTTTTCCTTTTGTTTTTTGATTTTTGATGATTTTTTCGATTTTTCTCGAGACATTGAGAATATTTGGCTCAAAATAGATAGCTTCATATATTGCTTCAAAGGTTGACTTCTACAATAATCCCTTTTGGCCCTATTGAGGTTTTTATACTCTTTTTTTTTAAAAAAAAAAAAAACTCAAGCCTACGACCTTTGATATGGTCTAGCATCCTTTAATCTCCTATTTCCATAAGGAGGTTTGCGTATGAAGGTGAAACGCGTCTCCACACCTTGGAAGAGTGTCACGACTTCAGGTTGTACTTGTTTGATTTCAAGTGAAAGTTGATGGGCCTCTTCTAGGGGTCTTCATATGTCGGTGTCTGAATCGGAGGAGCTTCTTTTTTCAGGTACTTGAGTTTTAGCCTCGGATAGGAATGTCAACCTTGGAGAGAGCTCTTTTAGCTCGCTTTGATTTAAGAACTTCTCTTAAGTCTCTCCCCCTTCGACGTTTCGAACAATGGGACTGAGACATGATAGAATATTCCTATATGGCTTAAGAAGAAGCACGTTACATGATGCATGAAAAAATCACAAAACAACGCAAATATATATATAAACAAAGGGGAACAGGAGTTGAGAAATGCATGATCTCCACCCTTATATCTCCCACGCACGGTTCAAGGTCAAAGGTCTTTCTAAACCATAGGACATAGTGGTTGGGCCCATAAACCATCATGGGGTTTTGGACCAATGCCTCTCGCATTTATTGTATGAATGACACAATATTAATTATTATGGTAACCCTAAAGGAAGGAACTAGGGTCGATTACATGAGCTTTCGTCTGGTTTATCAAGTCTTGGGTTCTATAAGTGAGAATTGGTTGTTTCCTCTCATTTACTTTGCGTCTAAGCGAATGGTGATAATGGGTTGTGCCAATTTTTTTGACATACCAAAATGGTACTTGACTTATAGGTGGTATATATTAATGGTAGATCCAAACAGTCGAATAGAGTGAAAGGATCACAACCCCTAATATCACCTTTAGGGTTTAGGGTAGAAAATAGATTAAAAAGAGATAAATGCATGAATAACATTTATAAGTACAAAAAGTAAACTCAATTTGAAGCTAATAGCATTATTAAAGATTGTGAATAAGTGGACCACTTTTGGGAGTTAACTCTCTACCTGAACCCAAAATCAAAAACCAAAGATTCTGGGTTCGATCTCCAGCAGAGTTGCTAGGCTAAAGACGCGTGATTTTTCCATAATGAAAGGAAAGAATCTAATCAAACGGGCTTGATTGCTTTTATTTAATAAATCAATTTTCTTTATTTAACCCATTCGTTAATCCTTGAAAAAGCTTCTCTTACTTTGGTAAGAGTTTTATTTTTAGGAGTCGCCACCCTTATTAGGGAAAATTCTCGAATTAATCGATTCTTTAGAATCAACTAACTCAGTTTTAAAGCAGAGACGGGGTCCAGGAGTTAGGTACAATATTGGAAGGTGTTGGGCACCCATATCGCCCGGTTAAACTGACCTCCTCATTGTCTCATTAATTCACAATAACTTAATAATATAATTAACTAAAAATTGAGGTGTAAAACACTTTTTAATATAATTTTTGGAAAAAATGTCAATCAAGCATACAATCTCATCCATTAAACAAAATTAAATCATCCATAAGAAAGGGGGAGGAGAAAAGAGTATAAACCAATCACCTGCTTGTGCATTCTACCCATTAATTCCTTTAAATTTTCCAAGCCCCTTAATTATTACATATAAGCAAGAATGCGACCCATTAAGGTCCTTTACATTGAGCTTAATAAGAATTAAAAGCAATAAACATAAAGAATCTAACACAAGATAAACCAAGCCATGCATTCAACATATATTAAATCATAACAGTGAACAAACAAACACATAAGAAAATGATAGCAATAAGGAAAGCAAGTTCAATATTAATAACATTAACAAGTTAGATGTTAAAGCATGAATACATAAAGAGCAAAAATAAAGATTGTAAATGTCACGCCCCATTTTTCTGTGTCTGAAATAGTAAGTTTACCAGTGTGTGAATAGTACCACCAGTCCGGAAGTCGATATTATTTTGGTCCAGAAAAATTACTATGTCTGTTGAATATTTTCTTTAATATTTTTGGAGTATGTATACATTATTTTTATGAGTAGAAAGTAAGTAATGAATATTTTTGGAGAAATTAGAGAATTAGTGAATAGTGAATTATGGTGTTATATTAATTAAGGAAATTAGAGAAATTATTTTTATGGAGTAAATTTGAGAATTTTGTTGTGTTACATAATATTTTGAAAGAATTTAATTTGGAGAATATTTGTAGTCATTAGATTACATTGACTCAATCCTAGCCATCCAATGTTGAGAAAAGACTAAAATGCCCTTGTTGCTCAATTATTTGAGCAACCATTTTCTCTTCTTCTTCTTCTCATCAACGTGAACTCCTCTCCTTTCTCCTCTTTGTTTTTCCTTCAATTTCTACATGGTAAACTCACCAAATTTACACCATTAAACTTGATTTAAGTAATTAATCCTTGAAATTAAAGCTTGAGAAATGATTTTTGGTGAATAATTTCAAGTAATTTGGAGAGTTACTACTTAAGCCAAAGGGTGGAGAACCTTCTACCAAAGAGAAGGCAAACTAAGGCTTCAAGAGTTTGATTTAAGCTTATTAGAGCTTATGTTTAAGGTAAGTGTTCATAAATCCTCTTACCTTGTTTAAATTTTTGATTTGGTGAAGTTTATACTATTTCTGAAAATTGGGAATTTTATATGAAATAACTTGATTATTAAATTTTGGTGGTATAAATGTGTTCTTGGGAGATTTCTAAGCATGCTTATATGTTGAATTGATAGGGAAAACAATTTCTTCTTCATTCTCCAAGAGTGGCAGAATCTATTGATGAATAAAGCCTTAAGTTTTCTTGTTATTCTTTGTGGATTTATGATCTTAAGATGATATTTGATGAGTATTTAGTATGTGGTAGAAATCTCTACCTTGTATATGATTTAAGTAAGCTGACATTAGGAAAAAGTGTTATTAGGTTTGATTAAGGACTATTTTTCGATCCTTTTCATTTTCCATTGGTATCTAAGTCCTTCATGAAAGTTGTAGGTTTACTTCTCAGCTTTCCAACCCATCCTCTTGTATCCAATTTGGAGATGTATAGCTCAACTTATGGCTGAAACACCCAAACTGACTCTGTTATGACGGGCTATATGCATCACTGAATTGAGTGCCCCTTTTGACCACTATAATGATAAGATTATGTTCTGAGTTCTTCATGAGAGTTGTTTCCCTGTGTCTTGACACTTCTTTGGTTTTGGATTGGTTTGATTTGAGTGTTTGGATAAGTAGGAATTTGATAAAGATTGGAATTAGTTCTGCTGAATCAGGTCTAGACTATTGGTTTGTGTTCCTAGCTTTTGTTTACCATCTTACATATTGATCTGGGCTGTGGTCCCTTCATAACATTTGTAGCATTTTGTCTTATCTTTCTAATGAATCAAATATCACTCAATTTGGAGACAAAGATCGAAAAAGAGAGAAAATCAAGAGAGAAAAGAGTGAACATTTAAATCCTTGTTGACGAAGCTTCTGGATCGCCTTAACCATCATTTGTTAAGGGATTTGAGCCGTTTACAATCCTCAATCTGAGGATTAGGTAATTCCTTTACGCTTTTTGATACTTTTATTCATTGATTATTTATTTTATTATTGTTTTAGTAGTTTAATCTTAATTAAACTGTATTCTGTTCGTTTTTGGTCATTCGAGGTTGTCTTAAAATATATTTAAATAAAAAACGCTCTAAACAAATAATTTAGAACAGGGCTCGGACCAGAGCAGCTGCGTCACGCAGCCATTAGATCCGTAACGGATCTGGCAGATGCGTGACGGAACTATTCATGTCCAAAATGTTGTTTCTTTACCCAGAACAGTTGCGTCACGCAACTACTGGATCCGTAACGGATCTGGCAGATGCGTGACGGAACTGTTCATGTCCAAAAATGTTATTTTTCATGCCTGGTGTTCTGTTTTTCGAATTATGAACAGCTGCGTCATGCAGCTATCGGATCCGTCACGCAACTGTTCTTCCAAAGAACAGCAGCGTGACGCGACTGTTCTAGGGTTCTAGAAACAATTTTTGTTCTTTCAAAAATAATAAATTTTGTACAAAATAAAGTTTAATTTTTCCAATAAATCTGAAAATGACCAATTATGAACAGATTGCAATTTAATTAAGTTGAGAATATTAAAATGTAATTATGCATGATTTTGGGTTTGTGGGTTTTTGGGTTTTGATTTTGAGTAGGGTAGAATGTATTTTTTAGGTTCGGTTTGTAGCCCGCCTTGAACCATAAGACAAGAGCAGGTCTTCTATTTATTTGATTTGACTGCTGTGGTTTGAATGATTTGAGTGATTATGGATGTGATGATTGGATTTGATTGGGACGATTAATTAATTTTCCATGTAAGAACTCGGTCCGATTCAATTGGGTTGGGTTTTAAGTAAATAAATAATTTGGCTTTTCTAACTAAAATAAATTAGAAATCGTAAGGTTAAAAGATGCCGGTTTTTCTGGGCGTCGGCTTCCAACGGGCCGGCGTACTCAATTTCCTTACCCAGAATCATATTGGTGCGCCTAACCAGTTTTCTAAATAATTTGGCATTGAATAAAGTCGGGTTTAAATGGAGTCATCTTGTTATAAAATTGGAAACGGTCCCATTACCGAAATAATGGGTGGCAACTCAAAAATTTTTTATAAGACTGATTTATCGGCATCGTATCCAATAAAATGTTTTGTCACCACTGTTCAAAGTAAGATCATTTTCCATTATAAACAAAAAGGGACGTTTTTCGGGTCGTTCGGGGGCGAGACGAAAACAGATTGGCGACTCTGCTGGGGAGCATCCACTAATCCCCGGTTATTTTTAAGAACTAGTCGGTTGCAATTAGGAATTAACTCTAAACCTATATTTTCTAAAATTGGAAATAAAATTGGTTAGAAAGCCGTCGGAAAATTCTTTAATCGTCCTTGTTTGTTTATTTGCTTTCCTTTATTTTTTCTAGGTTCTTGCATTCATATTGCATTTCTCTCTTCTCACCACTTTCTACCCAAATTATCCCTCGGTATCATTGTTAACTTTGAGGGTGGATCCAGCCTAAACCTCGCGTTTTAGGCACATCCACCTGAGAATTAGCAATTTTACCAACCGCAAGCCTAGTACCTTTAAAGGTGTGTCAAAAGGAGTAGGCCCACGTGAAAGCCCGAATCCTGTTTGTGGAACCCGGACTTTGTAAGCCCAACTGGACTAAAGCTCATGCATGTAGTTGAAAGCCTTAGTCACTTCCCCATAAGGAAAACCTGAGTCTATTTGTTATTGTTCTGTCTCATTCATTCCGAGAATTTGTTTCGCCAATCTCAAAACCCCCTGCTGGTTGTCGAGATTGGACCAAGTCCTAGGAAACAGACATCGGAATTTTTACTAACGGAACTCGTGTGTGGGAGAGATAAAGGTTGGAAGGCATGCATTTCCCAACTCCCGTTCCCCTGTGTGTTATAAACTGTTTATATGCTGTGACATTCATGCATCATGTGATATTTGTTGTTTCAGCCATGCATTAATAAGAGCTAATTTTCGATATGGACGTTTGATCTTGATTTTGAGAGTGGACCTCTAATTCGTATTGAATAACACAATGCAATCGTTTATGTGAATTAATACCCAAAAGTAAAGGGAGTTATAAGGGGGTTACGATTCCTTTGTATTTTCATTTTTCTCACATTATCTGAAAATAAGCGTGAGATTACAAAAAAATGTAGCTAATCAAAACAAGATCCTGCTTGGGACCATCTGTTCCAAGGCAAAAAGTAAGGACACGAAAACCAAAAAAATAATAAGAAATATCCCGCTTGAAAATTCTTTCATTCCAAGGCAAAAATTAGGGACTCGAGAGAAAATAGCCAACCATAAAATCCAAAAGGAACGGTCGACGACAGATAATGCCAAAAATGTTTGAGTAGAAAGTAAATTATTATTGTGTTATTCATGCCAAATTTTAGGTCCAGTCGTCAAAAACGAGATCTTATTTCCATACTGGTTATTAGCACATTAGATTTGCATCCCTCATCCTATGTGCCTCTATTCTTCATGCATACATGCAGAACCTCCTTTAACATAGGTCCTTTTATCTGTCAGCCAAAATTGATCCTTCCCGAGAAATCACTTCGAGAGTTTGGCGCCGACAGCATGGTCAACGTCTGGTTAGAGTGTCCCCAATCCCCGAGCGTGCTCCGGTTAATTCTGTGGTCAGTTCAAGTTTGTCTGATTTGGTTTCTGATTTAGATCCGGTTGTAGTTGAGATGGCTAGATGGCTGACAATAGCGCGAATGAGACTGGTTTTTCTCCGGTCCAGTTAAGGGCTATAACTGATATAATAGCTACTGCTTTGGCTCAAGAGAGGGCACAGAATCAGGTCCCTCCTTCTTCAAGTAATCGACCTTCGTCCCCTGTAGTTGAGGAAAGGGAGGCTCCAGAACCCGCTTTAGGTAACCAAGCATCAGCTGATAATGTTAGTCTGGCTGAGAATGATCTGATTAAGCAGTTAGCAGAATTGAAGGAAAAGGTGGAGAAGATGTCTGTTTCGAAAGAAAAGGATCCAGTCACCAATTTCCATGTGGCTGAATATGTCTTGAAGCCCATAAGCTCTACTTCATCCAAGACCTTCAAACATACCTTATTTGAAGGAGATAATGACCCGAGGTCCCATTTGTCTTAGTTCATTCGTGTTGCCCAAATGAACCGGTATGATGAGGAGGATGTGTTACGGGCATTTCCTCAGACGCTGCACAAGAGCTATAGGAGATGGTATGACGGTTTGGAGATGGAGGTACAGAGAGATTGGGTCAATCTTCAGACTGCTTTTCTCAAGCATTTTAAAACTGATGACAGTGATGGGTTTGGTCTTCGTGATTTGGAGAGCTTAAGGCAAGGGAAGGATGAAAGCTTCTTCGATTACTACAAAAGATGGAGGATAAAGTTGTTCATGGTCCAGACAAGGCCAAAGGATCAAGAGCTGATCAGGATTTTTAATCGAAGTCTATTACCTTACTTTAAAGAGAGGATGTTGGCTCAACCTCTCACCGACTTTTCTCTGGTACAAAGGGCTGGGTTGAATATTGAAGAGCTGTACAAAGAAGAGAAGAAGAAAAGCCGGGGGTTTGGTAACTACCGGTCTTCCTACAATGATTAGAGTAGAAATGCTAGTAATGCTACTATGAACCAGTCAGGAAGTAGCAATACAGTTGGAGCTGTTAATGAGAAAGTGAGAAGGGAATTCACTGATTTAGGTAGACCTTTAAGCACAGTTATGAGATCCTACATCAGGAATGGTGTGTTGTCAAAGCTACCAATTGATCCGTCTAGGCCTATTCAAGGTAGATTCGTTGACCGAGACTGTGAATATCATCAATGTAAAGGTCATTCTACTGATAATTGCTTCCAGCTCAGGCATGCTGTACAAGATTTGATAGATAGTGGGAAGATTACCAAGCCTTCTGAGCGTAATAAGTCGAGCACACGGAATAATCCTTTGCCGCAATACCAGCATGACTATCCACCTCACAAGTCTCAAACAGGTGGATCAGTTAATGCGATTGGGAGTGGTTTGCCTGAAGAATTGGTATTGGCAGAGATGGAGTTGGAAGAGAAGATGTGTGCCATGTTGAACATCTGGGATGACTGCAGCAGTGAGGAGGAAGTGGAAAGGAAACCAGTGAAGGTCGAGGTGGAAAGAGCATCACAGTTAAGATTGGGAAGATACTAGACAATGAAGATGCATAACTTCAGCTAGCAATCCAAAACAGTTTGGCTGATCAAGCAGACCAGTGGTATTATAGTAGCGACGAGGATGTGAATGAAGTTGGCGTCCAGAGTTTGACCCGAAGCGGTCGTGTATACAATTCAGAAAATAATTCCCTGGTCAAAGGAAAAAGAGTTGTCATCGACGGGACAGGAAAGGAGACACCAGAGAAGGGTGAAGAGCAGCCCATGGAGAAGAAAAAGGAAGCTGAAGCGGGTAAAGCACAAAAGAAGGCTACTGAAATAGGTGAAAGCAGCCAGAACAGAGTACCGAGCGGGGTGACAGCAAATTCAGTATTGAGTCAGTTATAGAGGACTAAAGCTGATATCCCGTTATGAGATTTATTGATAGCTTTGAAGGAACACAGAGAAGCTCTGTTGGAGGCTATGACATTTGTCAGAGTTCCTGCAAGAATTTAGAGTGTGGATATGATTAATGTGCTGCAGCGCAGGATAGGTGAGATAACTTTCTTTGATTCCGATCTCCCTCCCGATGGTAGGAATCACTTTAAACCTCTGTACATCCAGGTTGGTGTTAATGGAAGAGAGACCCGTAATGTGATGATTGACAATGGGTCAGCATTGTGCGTTTGTTTGCTGAAAATGTTATCCAAATTTAAGATTAAAGAGTCGGAGCTCGAGCCATCTACCTGTGAATACCCAAATTTTGAGGCTCAAAGAGCCAGTTTTCCCGGACTGCAAACAGTCCGGCCGGACCAAAGCCATTTTGGAAGTTCACCAAAAGTATGCCAATATGGTACTTGAAATGTCCGAAAAATCACGAGGATCACAGAGCTGGTCCCGGAACATTTTTTGGAGGTTCGGAACTCCCGGAAAAACCTCCGGAATGAAATATAGCAGAACCACAGGTCTCGGTGGCCTAGGCCGCCGAGCTCGGGCGACCCAGCCGCCAAGCCCGGCGGCCCGAGCCGCCGAACCCGGCGGTCCAGGCTGCCGAAACAGTCCGTTTCGCCTATAAATACAGCCCCGGTGTGACCTTTCAAGGAACTCGGTCTGTGTTGACGGACACTCCTTCTCCCCTACCCTCCTTGCGATTCTTTACTGCTTTTCTGCATTTTAGTTTAGCTTTAATTGCTTTCTTGCTTTGTTAAGTGGTCATTAAAATCAAATTAATTGATATTCCCTTAACGAGGAGCTTAACCTGGAGTTAAGAAGTGGCCGTCGATTAAATCAGGTACATGAACTAAACTCTGCCTATTTAATTTTAGCACTTCATGCATGCTTCTCTTCTACTCCTGATAATTCTACAACTGCATAAATGCATCCATGTCATCATTAGGCAAACAAATTGCCTCAAGTAAATAAATTTAAGCTAAATACCCGGTTAATTAATAATCGTGGTATTAAGGCCTAAATCCGACAATATTGGCTTAAAATACCTAGTTAATTAAATGGCTATGGTATAATTGCCTTTATTTCGAACAGTCCGGCTTAAGTCCAATTAATCAATAATTGAGACTAAAAAGCTTTAATTAAACACGTTTTTGTCTTGGCAATACATTGTCTACATTGCAATTCAAATAATCGCTTTTGGCAAACAAATTGCCTGTAAGTAAGTTTAATCTTCTTCTTAAGCGACAAATCGCTTAAATCACAATTTTTGGCTAAAAGCCCTCAAACAATTGCTTTTGGCAAATAAATTGCTTTAAGTCAATCAATTTTGGCGACAATCTCTCAATCACCAACTTTTGGCAATAAATTGCCTAAATCAACTCATTTTGGCTAAAGCCTTCAAATTAATCAATCTTTTGGCTAAAAGCCTTAAAATCAAGCATTTTGGCGACAAACGCCCAATTAATCAATTTTCAGCAACAAATTGCCTAAATCAATCTTTTGGCTAAAAGCCTTCAAATCAACACTTTTGGCAACAAAAGCCTAAAAGTCAATCAATCTTTGGCAAAATGCCTAAACAAAATGCACAAAGCATACACACACTCATGCATAAAGCATACCCATTCAAAGCCCTTTTTAAAAGGCCTATCGAACTACGTTGACTTTGATCTTCCATTCAAACGAAAGTACGTAGGCACGTTAGGGATTTAACCCTGAGCGGCAAGTCAAAATCACATAAACACTTTCATTGGTCCAATTGTATCATTTACCCTGCAAAGCATTCATTGTTTTGGTTAGTTCATCAGCATGACATAGTCTCGGGATCCACCTCGGGTTCACAGACCATGCCTTAACATTGGGTTAATTAATCTAGCATTTAGGTTAATTAAAAATGGAGTCACTTAGGGTTTTTTCCTAGTTTACCCTAAAATAATTAAACAAGGTGGCGACTCATACATTCACGTGCATTTCTGCCCTTAGTCACATGCATTCGTATGCTTGATATTTGGGGAGGGGTTCACAGTTTGGCGACTTCACTGGGGAATTATTAATTATGTAATCTTTTTGCATAAAGAGGACTACAATTGCTGTGTAAACTAACCAGCCCTTCTTTAGGGCATTATTTTACTATGCTTTGTTTTGCAGGGGACCCTAACATTAAATCCAGTATTCTTTCTTTAAGAATACGGGATAAGGAGAATTTGAACTTGATTGCACAACTAAATTAAAACATTTTTAATTTGTTGATTTATTTGCACGATTGAGAATCCTTTTCTCCATTGCATAAAAAATGAATTTCAAATGAATTTCTTCTCTCTCTGTTCAAACTTCTGAGTCTGGATAGCAAGTAGCGCTGATCGGCAGGTCTCATTGATTATGTCGACGGACAGCCAAAGCGTCCTCCCTGTTACCGCAAACCATCCCTAATCCTTTTGGGGATGGCCCATGGGCATGCGTACTGTTGGACCCACGCGAAACTCTTTGTTTCACATGTGGTTAGGTATATCCATGCTCAAGGTTCAAGGGTCCCTTAATAAAGCCGATTCTCTATTTGAGTGATAGCCTATAGAACCTATCCCTTAGGACTGTATGCACCCAATGATGTGAATCATATCATGAAGAGATTATGACATGATGTTGTGCGCATTCGTAACATATCATCACATTAAAGAGGAACACAAAGGACCCTTTTCTTAGTCATGCACAGTTGGACAAAGAGTCTATCTACCTCACATCAGTTACCCTGATACACCAACCACTGTACCTAATCCAGCTACCCTTATCCTTACAGGTACCCACAATCCGAGTGTCTACCCAAGTGCCAATCACACCTACGGTGCTATCGCCAGCTACACCAGTCTCACTTGCAACTCCAACAACCCCACCTGCATCAATGGCATCACTTGCTGATATCCAAACCCTCATCGAACAACTGGAGGCCAGAATGGAGGAGAATGAATGAGGCATTGGCTGCCCAAAGGACTGCCCTGATAGTTGAGCTGGGCAATGGTAATGGAAATGGGGCTTCGGCCGGGGGAAATGGACCTGCTGCCTCCAATTAGGGTCTTGCTGCTGAACCAACGAACCCTACCCTAAACTTGGATGATGTGCCCTCCAAAACTGCTTCTGAGCTGGAAGCTCAGAGAATTAGAGAAAAACTAGAACTGCTGGAAAGGTTTGTAACTGCTCTCAAAACCCATAAGGAAGTGGTGGATATGGACTCCTTGTCCTTGTTCCCTGAAGCAAGACTGCCCACAAAATTCAAGATGCCCAACATGGACAAATTTGATGGAACTACTTGTCCTAAAACTCATTTGAAAATGTATGTGGGTGCCCTTAACCCGTTTGGATTGAGCAGCGAGCTCCTTGCTCAGTTGTTCCAACAATCTCTCATCGGCGCTGCATTAAGATGGTTTGTTAGCCTGGATCGGTCTAAGATGAAGACCTGGGAAGACATTTGCAATACATTTAATTCCCAATACCACTATAATATGGACGTTACTTGAAGAGAACTAGAAACCACCAAACAGAAAAACAATGAACCCTTTTCCTCGTTCCTTACGAGGTTGAGGGCCAAGGCTGCCCAGATGATTAATCGGCCTTCTGAGCAAGAGCAGGTGGACATAATAATAAAAAACCTGCAGCCTATCTACCAACACCAGCTACAAACCCAGTACCTACCAACGTTTCAGTCGCTCATTGCCACTGCCACAAAGGTAGAAGATCTGATTCAAATGGGGCAACTGAAAGATGACTCAGGAACCTCAAAGTACAAAAAACCTAGCCAAGCTAGCAAAGTCCACGAAGTGGCAAGCATCACCCCCACTAACCCTTTACGTGTGGGGAACATGAGAAATGACAATCAGACAAGAAGAACATATACTGATCTCGGGATGCCAATCCTTTTGGTTTTCCGAGAGGCTGTCAAGGCCAACTACATCAAGCCCTTGGAAGCAAGGCCACCACCAAACCCATTACCAAGGAATTACAAAGCTGATGAATACTGTGAGTACCATCAGGGGTATGGGCATAAGAGTGAAGCGTGCTGGACGCTTAAGAACCGCATCCAAGACCTAGTGGACAACGGTTCAATCATCCCGAGAAGTAAGCCAAACATTAGCACCAACCCCTTACCAAATCACGGGGTAAATGCTATTATGGCTGACCAGGAACTGATCGATCCTTTCGAACTGTTCCTAGAAATGAATAACATCTGTGTCCTGGACCTGAACGATCTAACTGAAGAGGTCGATGCCATTACCAGGAGCGGGAGACAGTATGAACCATTGGTCCTGGATAAAATCCAAAATAAGCCCTACCAGAGGGTAGAGGAGCCAAAGGAGGACCCGGTACTTTCACAATTAAAAAAGACACAAGCTAGGGTGTCAATTTGGGAACTTTTGGCATCATCCTTTCCTCATCGCCAAGCTCTTTGCAAGGCTTTGAGCCAACTTCAGACGTCGGTGGAGGTTAGCCCTGAAGTGCTAGTATCCACCCTTACCCAATCATCAAAAATGCAAAGCATCGGGTTCTCTGATGATGACTTGCCCAAGGAGGGAGGCAGTCATAGCAATGCCCTTTACGTCACGGTTCAGACCAGAGATAAAATCGTGCCCATGGTTCTCATCGATAATGGGTCAGCACTGAACGTCTGCCCACTAAGAGTAGCCAGCTGTCTGGGGTTGGAGGAAACAGATTTCACTCCATCGGACCAGATAGTGAAAGCCTATGACAGCACCCGGAGGGAAGTGTTGGGGGTTGCTATGCTGAAATTAATAGTTGGGCCGGCTGTGATGGAAGTCCCGTTCTAGGTAATTGATGTACCGACTAGTTTCAACCTGCTTCTGGGCCGACCGTGGATACACCACACTAAGGCAGTGCCCTCGTCCTTGCACCAAAAGGTTAAGTTTCCCTATGAGGACAAAATTATCACCATTCAGGGGGATGACTACAACCAGCTGAAAAAGCCAAAGGGTCAGCCTCTCTTTGAGGTCAACCCTGAAACGGCCAACCTACCCCTCTCGGGATTTCAGTATGACACTGTGCAGTTTATAGAAGGGAAGACTGCGAACTCTCAAATTCTCTTTGATTTTGGGACAATGCAAATAAACTGCATAGTTCCTTTGATGTTGAAGATGTCCTATCTTCCAAGAATGGTTATGGCAAGATCCGGGAAGACATATCCTGCACTGTAAGCCTGGGAGTGTCCGGTGAATGAAGGGACCTTCGGACTGGGTTATGAGCTCACTGATGAAGATCGTGCTAAGAGAACCAGAAGGGGAAGGAAGGAGAGTGTACAGATGCGGCCTTACCTTTTGACTTTGAACAGTTACTTCTGCAAACCGGGAGAAGCAGTTCCTTACTGTGGCTTCCGAGAACCATTTTGCTGCCCGACCACTAAGAAGATTCTGCCTGGGTTAGAGATATTCTCAAATGTCTGGGGCAACAAGCCCGGAATAATAACCGAACTAGAAACAGAAGACTTCATGCAGCCTAGTCTCTTTGATGAGGTTGCGGTTATCACAGGAAATGATGGGAATCAAGACCTGCTCAACCTGATCAAGCCGAACGAAGGACCTCTCAACAACTGGTACGCCGAGGAGGAGCGCACTGCTAATAAACCCCCTCCCGAGTCAAACCTAGTACCTAACTCTGTAATCAAGTCTTGTATTGAGTCTGAGTCTGACCCCAAGTCTGAAACCGAGTCAGAGTCCAGTTCTGAGTCGTCTGTGTCGGATCTAGAAGATCCAGATTTCAAATTTGATGTAATTTTTGAAGACGATTCCGTCATAATCAATAAAGGCTTGCAAATTATTGACTACCCCGCGTGTCTATCTTTCCAAGCATTTCCAAGCAAAAATGAAAAAGAAATAAACAAAATAAAAAATGAAAAAGAAAAAATAATAATTGGCAAAGAAGAAAATGAACATACATACATTGCATATGACTGCGTGAACAAGGAATAGGTCAGTGAATGTTTGAAGAAATTTGCTGATTGCTTCATGTGGAAAGCAAGTGACACCACGGGAATTGACCGAGCGATAGTGGTGCACAAGATTCCAGTATACCCTGAGGCTAAGCCAGTGAAGCAGAAGCTAAGGAGGCTAAAAACAGAATGGTCCTTGAAAATCAAGGAGGAAGTTGCCAAGCAACTGGAGAACAAGTTCATAGAACCCATTGCCTACCCGACGTGGTTAGCAAACATTGTGCCGGTGCCGAAGAAAGATGGCAAAGTCGGAATGTGTGTGGATTACCGGGATTTGAATAAAGCATGTCCGAAGGACGATTTTCCTCTGCCACATATTGACTTGTTGGTGGATCGAATGGCTGGACACGAGATGGTCTCCTTGACCGATCTTGCTATCGGATACAATCAAATAATGATGCATTTGCCAGACAAAGAGAAAACAGCATTTATCACAGAATGGGGAATCTACTGCTACAGGGTCATGCCTTTCGGGCTCAAAAATGTCGGGGCAACCTATCAGAGAATGGCAACTACCATCATCCATGACATGATTCACAAAGAAGTAGAAGTGTATGTGGATGATATGGTTGTTAAGTCAAAAACAGTTGAAGAGCACACAACAGCACTTGAGAAGTTCTTCCTTAGACTTCGAAAGTATAACTTAAAGCTCAACCCGGCAAAATGTCTGTTTGGAGCTACATCCGGAGTATTCCTGGGACATATGGTCAGTCGGAGGGGCATAGAAATTGACCCTTCAAAAGCTAAAGCCATTCTGGAAATGCCAACACCAAAGACAGAAAAAGAAGTTCGGGGTTTCCTGGGAAGGCTATAGTACATTAGCCGGTTCATCAATCAGTTGGCCGATACTTATGGTCCGATTTTCAAATTACTCAGGAAAGGAGTAGCAGTCAAATGGAATGAGGATTGTCAGAAGGCTTTCGACCAAGTCAAGCAATATCTGCTATCCCCGCCAGTTTTATAGCCACTAAGGCTAGGAAAGCCTTTGCTATTGTACCTGTCAGTGACGGAGGAAGCGATGGGTGCAATGCTAGCTCAACAAGCAGAAGATACAAGGATAGAAAATGCCGTGTATTACCTTAATAAGAGGATGCTGGAATATGAGCTAAAATACAATAAGATCGAGAAGTTGTGTTTGGCTCTAGTCTGGGCTTGTACAAAGCTATAGCACTACCTCTCATCTTACACCACATATGTTATTTCTGAATCGAACCCCTTGAAATTCCTTATGGAGAGGCTGGTTCTTGACTGTAAGATGGCAAAGTGGGTGTCAGTGCTTGCGGCCTATGATTTAAAATTTGTACAACGGAAGGCAGTGAAGGGCGGAGCCTTAGCTGATCAGTTAGCGGAATTACCGGTCGAAGACCAGATGCCGGAGGTAGAATTTCCTGATGAAGACTTGTTGAGCTTGGAAAGTGAAGTCTGGGAGATGTACTTCGATGGAGCTTCAAATTACCATGGAAATGGGGTTGGGGTCGTATTCAAAACTCCTTGTGGAGAATACGTCCCAATCGCAGTTAAATTAGATTTTGACTGCACCAACAATGAAGCCGAGTATGAAGCTTGCATAAAGGGGCTAGAAGCGGCCTGGAAAAAGAGATAAAAGTCCTTAGGGTTTCCGGAGATTCCAATCTGATAGTCTCTCAAGCTCTAAGGAAATGGAAAATTAAGGAAGAGCGTTTGATTCCTTACCTGCAGCGCTTGGACGAATTGGCTCAGCAGTTTGAAGAATTATCCTTCCACTACTTGCCGCGAGCCAAAAATCAGTTTGCTGATGCTCTGGCTACCTTAGCCTCCATGGTTAATGTAGGGGGAGACCAAGTCATTCGACCTCTGACAGTTCGGCTCCAGAAACAGGCAGCACATGTCATGAATCTAGTCAATGACAAGCCATGGTTTTGGGATATACAGAATTATCTTCAGAATGAAGCCTACCCGGAGGGATCCAACAAAACTGATCAACGGACATTGAGACAGTTAGCATCTGGATATTTCCTCACTGGGGGAATTCTGTATAAAAGAAGTTGGAATGGCCTGCACCTAAGGTGCGTTGATGAGGGAGAAGCTCAAACCGTAATGGATTCCGTACATAATGGGGAGTCCGGGCCACACATGCACGGGATAGCTCTGGCTCGAAAAATTATGAACCTGGGCTATTACTAGTCGACCATGAATGCGGATTGCGTGAGGCACGCGCAGAAGTGCCATGAGTGTCAAATTTTTGCAAAGCTGCAAAGACAGCCTCCGGTCAATCTAAATCCCATTGCTTCACCATGGCCTTTCGCAACTTGGGGCATAGACGTGATCGGAAAGATCCATCCAAAGGCTTCCAATGGCCATCAATTTATCCTAGTTGCTGTTGATTACTTCACTAAGTGGATTGAGGCAGCCTCCTATTCGGTCTTGAATGCCAAGAAGGCAGCACAGTACGTTCGTACCAACATCCTTTGTCGGTACGGAATGCCATTCGAGATCATAACTGATAATGGGTCCCATTTTCAGATTCAATTCTCTGATTTGTTGAAGCAAAAGAAAATTCAGCATCACAATTCTTCACCCTATCGTCCACAAACAAATGGGGCAGTAGAGGCTGCAAACAAGGCTATAAAAGTCATTTTGCAGAAGACGGTTCAAAAGTATAGAGCTTGGCACAAACAATTACCAAATGACTTATGGGGATACAAGACTTCAATCAGAACGCCTACTGGGGCAACCCCGTATTCCTTAGTATATGGTATGGAAGTAGTGTTGCCTATTGAGCTGGAAGTTCAGTCGGCGAGAATTATCCGGGAAAGCCAGATCAGCGAAGCAGATTGGGCTGAGAATTATCATTTGCAACTCTTGGGTATGGATGAAAAGCGACTGCGAGCAATCCACCAAACTCAAGTTTATCAAAGAAGAATGGCACGACATTTTAATAAGAAGGTCAAAGACCGGAAACTGGAAGAAGGTTGTTTGGTCCTGAAGGAAATTAGACAGCCAATCATAGATCCACGTGGGAAGTTTCGTCCTCATTGGGCTGGACCCTATGTGTTGAAGAATATACTGTCTGGCGGAGCCGTTATTTTGACTGATTTAGATGGTTTGGAGTTCACGAATCCCTGTAATTTAGATCAGTTGAAAAGATATTTTGTGTAATTGTAATCATTTGCATAATGTAAAAAGAGCTACATTAGACCTGATTCTCCTCGAAAAAAAGAAATTATATTATCGGAGATATGTAGGCAGCCCTCATTGGGCGTGGTCTAAACATTAATAAAAAAAATCATTTCATGATTTCATTCTTCTTTGCCAAATAAAAAAAAAAAGAAAAAAAGAAAAAAAAAGAAAAGCCCGCTAAGTCGAAAACCCGAAAGGGTGGCTTAGGCAAAAGTCGGGGCCCCCCGCTAAGCTGAAAACCTAAAAAGGGCGACTTAGGCAAAAATGGGTAGCTCGCTAAGTTGAAAACCCGAAAGGGCAGCTTAGGCAAAAAAAAAAAATTAGAGCTTGAAATAAATAAAGTTGGAAAATGCTTGGAAAGCCAAATGATATCGTCAATTTAAGCTGAAAAGTCAAACCTCATTCCAATAGCAGCCGAAAGTCAGGCGGAAAGCAAAAAGTCCAATAAATAATAAAGTCTAAACCAGAGTCTCAAATAAAAAGCCAAAAAGGCAAAACATCCAAAATCCAAAGCCAACACAAAAAGTCAAAAAAAAAAAAAAACAATAAAGTCCAAAAGCCTATAGGAGTCTAGGTGTCCCGTCTCCTCCGTGGAGCAACGTCCTCTGAGTCATCTCTAGCAGTTAAGCTCTGTCCAATCTCGCTTGTCCGAGGAGCCAGCACAATCTCCTTACCAGTCCCAACCCCATCATCAGCGTCAGCCTGAACCCAACCTTCGAGTACACTCAGCAGTGCAGTCCTCCTTGGTCTCTCAATCGGCCAGACAGCAGTAATGAACCAAGCCCGATACTCAGGAGAAGTCTAAACACCGGCAGGATTAGGTAAAGGCCTAACCATACGATGATCTCTAACCCAAGCCCTAAGGACGGCTCGGGTAACGCCCGAGGTAATGGCTGAATCAGCTGAAATGTCATCCATAATTGGAACAGTCTGATCTATCCCCATTTGCCTCAAAACGCGCGAAGCGCAGTACCAAGTACAGTGTGTGAGGCCTAAAAGGTAAACCCGAGAATGGCGGAAGCTAACCTGGATAAAGCGAGTGATGTCATACCAGGCAATGAACCATAGTACCTCATTGGGACCTAACTCAATCAACCATGAAGTCCATGCATCAGTAGACGGATGGGTGATCAGGATCCTCCGCATACGATACTGAGTGGGATTGTAGGGCAAGAAAGTAGGGGCAGCAACCACTTGGAGGTGATCCTTCAACCAGACCTGAGTAATGGATCCTTTCTATTACAAGGGAATAAAGTAAAAAAAGAGAAGAAAATGAGGAAAGATAATAAGGGGAAATACCTGGACAATGATGGGAGAGACTGTCCAGTCATCGAACCCTAAAGCAACCCTATCAAGGCTCCTAATAGTCTCGGCCAGCACAATGCCGCCAATGCAGCCCATATCCTCCATTTGCCGAATCATGGGGCAAAGACGCAAATCCCCAAAGCCTAGGTCCTGGTTAAACAAGAAGTCAGCCAATAAACAGAAAACCAAGGCCCGCATCCTCAGCCTCATCCGGTCTGGGTCGTCTGGGCAAGCCTTTGAGAATTCGTCAATTAAGGGCAGCAAGATTGCTTTCTGGTCGTCAACGATCATAGCCCTAGCTTGGGGTCGGCTGAATTGAAACAGGGTTTCAAACGACCTAACATACCCAACTTTTACCTCATGCTTGACCAAAGGGGCATTGGGATCACACCCTATAATAGCACAAAAATCCTCAAAAAGAGGGCACATTTTCCTCCATCATGGCCCCAAACCGGAAAACATGGGTTTCAGGGTCCCAAAGTCTAATACAGGCCCGTAAAAAGTCCCAATCAATTACTACACCCCTAAGAGTAATGACAGGGGAAAGACCGTACCTCCCCAAATTGATCTTTTCAACTTTGGAGAGACTCCTAGTCCAGCTGTGCATGCTATGGTTGTAGAAGGGATTCATTGTTTTTTTTTTATTATTTATTTCATTTTATGTTTTTTTATTTATTTAAAAAAAATAAATAATAAATAGAAAAAATAGAGAAAAAAAAGAAGAGAGAAGAAACTGACCAGAATTGCTGTTTGGCACGAAAAAAGGGTGAATAAAAAAAACACAAGCTTAGCCCGGCGGCCCATCCCGGCGGCCACCGCCAAAAAAAAAAAAAAAAAAATATGTATATATGTATATATCTAAAATAAAATTTCCTGTGCAAAAAAAAAAAAAAAGAAAAAAGAAAAAATAATAATGTTCTTTTCGGTACTAAAAAAAGAAAAAATATATTTTCCATAAAATGGGCGGAAACAAAATCCTATTTTCTTTCATATTTGATAACCATGCGTACATATTTTCAGTGCTAACCAAAGTGCAGGTACAAATAAAGTTCAGTACAGAAAATACAGTAAGAGAAAAATAAAGGAAAGCAGGAAAATCTAGTAGCTATCAGCGGCGGGGCCTCCTCCTCCTCTGATCATCAAAGGCTATCTGAGTCCAGGCCGCAGCTAGTTCTTGCTGCATCCCGAGAACCAGCTCCATCATCTGATTGACCAACCCGACAGGGACCTGGAAATCATATAAAGGAAAATACAAGTCAATATCAAATCTCTTATGAATCCTTTTTGTGAGAGATGTGTTAGGCTTTACCTCAGTGATGTCCTCGGAAGGAAGAGTCAGGCGATCGATACTCTCCAGGGAGACTTCTCGAAAAGCTGGAGGGTTGTCAGGAACAAAGTAAGAAATACTGTATGGTAGACGTAAATTGGCCAGGTCTGGGTGAAACGGCCCGGTAGCCTCCAAAATAGCCCGGGGAGCCCTGGAAGGACCTGCCGATCGGCTAGGCCCGGCCTGCGATGGACCCCCAACCGGAGTGGAAGAAGTGGGATCGGTCATGGGCCTCCTCCTTGGAGTCCTAGTCGAGGGACCCGAAGCCCGAGAAGAATGGGTGCCAAGTGGCAGAGAAGGAACCGGCCCCTGCAAACAATCAAGCCGAGATCCAATGGGAGGCATCAAAGAGATTCCGCAGAACTCATCGTAATCTCCTCCCATAAGGAGCTCCACATGTGGAATACCCTCAGTATGAGCAGCAGTGAGCGTCATCTGCCTACCTGCTCGCATGTCCTCAGGAGGGGAATAAGGGACAGTACGGCAGCCTCTTATCTGAATGTCCACTCTCTTGCCCAAATAATATCGCCGCAGGATGGGGTGCGACAGGACCACCCTCTGCCGAGACAAGGCATCTGACCGCTGGAAATCAGGATCGGCCTGAATCCAGCTCTGTAGACGGGCAGTCATTGGCCCCACTTCAGCCTATAAAAGATGCAAATATGTTAATAAATCCTTTTTATTTAACATATCTAAGAATCACTAAGCACATACCTGCTCCAGAGGACAAGTATCAAAAAAGGTTCTCAGCTCCTTCAGCGATTTCTTGCGCCGAACGGCATGAAGGTTTGATTTGTACCATCTCCAAGCCAAAGGCACCAACCTTGATCCCAGATTAGTCTGAAGCAGCTCTGGGCGAGTATAAGGAAAGTACTCAAATGCCTAAGTCTGCGAAACAAAAAAAAGGAGAACCAGTGAAAAAGAAAATCAAGACGAACAGAAAAACACAGAAAAGAAGAATGTTCTTTACATTACCTCCTAGAAATAGTAGGTCCCGCTGAGTTTGCAGTGACCTCGACTCAGATCGCACATATCATCGTACATGCGGCTCAGAATAGCACCGGCCCAGTCATACTCCTCCAAATGGGCCAGATTTTCCAAACTCTTCAAGATAGAGGGGTTAAACTTCTCTTTCCTGTTGGACCAGAAGGTCGAAGCAAACAGTAGCAACAAGGTGAATCTAGCCACCTGAGTAGCCGTCAGCTCTCCCCGCCCGTATCTAGTATAGATGCCAGGGGCCTGGAGGGATAACCAGCGTCTAGAATTGCTCAAAGCAGGGGTAGCAGAGCCTGACTCGACAATCCATGGCAGGTCTATCCCAATCAGCTCCACCATCCGGTCGGGGGAGATCTCAGTCCTCCAGTCATCATATAGCTCGATCGGTCGAATGCCGAAAGGGATCTCGGAGATCACCGAAAAATCCACAGGGGTCAGTGTCAATTCGCCCCAAGAGAAGTGGAAAGTATTGGTGGTGTCCCACCATCTCTCGGCCAAGGCACACAATAACTCCTTGTAGTTGCTCCGACCCATGTCAAGATGTCTCAAATAGCCCAGATAAGATGGACGGATAATCGCGCCAACCGGCTTGTTTTGATCAAATATTTCGAGCGGGACTTCAGCCACAGAGCTCTCACCCACATCCAATTTAATACGGGAGTCCTAAAAGGTAAATCAACCTAAGAGTTACTCCTCGGTTCCTTACTAAGGGTAATGTCTTAATTCTACCCTAGCATGCATACTAATAAAAACAATAAACACAGGAAATTTTTTAAGATTCACAACAATTTGGCCTAAGGCCCAAAATTTCACAATTTGGCCTAAGGCCCAAAAAATCACGATTTGGCCTAAGGCCCAAAATTTCACAATTCGGCCTAAGGCCTAGAATTCACAATTGGGCCTAAAGCCCAAAATTTCACAATTTGGCCTAAGGCCCAAAATTCACAATTTGGCCTAAGGCCCAAAAATTTCACAATAAATATTATGCAAACAAAAGTGAAAGGGAGCCTACCTGGGCGAAGATGCCGGTCATGGAGGCGTGAGTATCAGCGTCTACCATAAGATCGACCTCATCGAGAGAAATCTCCAGAGACCCCAAAAAATCCTCGTCGCTAAAATCTGAGGAAGCCATAGAAGAAGCCTTTAAGCTTTGAGGAAGATGAGAGAATTTGAGAGAGCTCTTTTGTTTTGGAGAGTATAGAATGGATGAAATGGAGAATTTCAAGCTATTTATAAGCAAATAGCCAAAAGGCGGGTCTTTTGGACGCGTCCCATTTTCGCCTCCAAAATTTGCGTTTCAGACAACCACCGACTCCCATAAATCATTTTTATGGTTGCCGGTGGGGGGCAACTGTGAATACCCAAATTTTGAGGCTCAAAGAGCCAGTTTTCCCGAACTGCAAACAGTCCGGCCGGACCAAAGGCCATTTTGGAAGTTCACCAAAAGTATGCCAATATGATACTTGAAACGTCCGAAAAATCACGAGGATCACAGAGCTGGTCCCGGAACATTTTTTGGAGGTCCGGAACTCCCGGAAAAACCTCCGGAACGAAATATAGCAGAACCACCGGTCTCGGCGGCCGCCGAGCTCCAGCGGCCCGAGCCGCCGAACCCAGCGGTCCAGGACGCCGAAACAGTCCGTTTCACCTATAAATACAACCCCGGTGTGACCTTTCAAGGCACTCGGTCTGTGTTGACGGACGCTCCTTCTCCCCTATGCTCCTTGTGATTCTTTACTGCTTTTCTACATTTTAGTTTAGCTTTAATTGCTTTCTTGCTTTGTTAAGTGGTCATTAAAATCAAATTAATTAATATTCCCTTAACGAGGAGCTTAACCTGGAGTTAAGAAGTGGCTGTCAATTAAATCAGGTACATGAACTAAACTCTGCCTATTTAATTTTAGCACTTCATGCATGCTTCTCTTCTACTCCTAATAATTCTACAACTGCATAAATGCATCCATGTCATCATTAGGCAAACAAATTGCCTCAAGTAAATAAATTTAAGCTAAATGCCCGGTTAATTAATAATCGTGGTATTAAGGCCTAAATCCGACAATATTGGCTTAAAATACCTAGTTAATTAAATGGCTATGGTATAATTGCCTTTATTTCGAACAGTCCGGCTTAAGTCCAATTAATCAATAATTGAGACTAAAAAGCTTTAATTAAACACGTTTTTGTCTTGGCAATACATTGCCTACATTGCAATTCAAATAATCGCTTTTGGCAAAAAAATTGCCTGTAAGTAAGTTTAATCTTCTTCTTAAGCGACAAATCACTTAAATCACAATTTTTGGCTAAAAGCCCTCAAACAATTGCTTTTGGCAAATAAATTGCTTTAAGTCAATCAATTTTGGCGACAATCGTCCAATCACCAACTTTTGGCAATAAATTGCCTAAATCAACTCATTTTGGCTAAAGCCTTCAAATTAATTAATCTTTTGGCTAAAAGCCTTAAAATCAAGCATTTTGGCGACAAACGCCCAATTAATCAATTTTCGGCAACAAATTGCCTAAATCAATCTTTTGGCTAAAAGCCTTCAAATCAACACTTTTGGCAACAAATGCCTAAAAGTCAATCAATCTTTGGCAAAATGCCTAAACAAAATGCACAAAGCATACACACACTCATGCATAAAGCATACCCATTCAAAGCCCTTTTTAAAAGGCCTATCGAACTACATTGACTTTGATCTTCCATTCAAACGGAAGTACGTAGGCACGTTAGGGATTTAACCCCGAGCGGCAAGTCAAAATCATATAAACACTTTCATTGGTCCAATTGTATCATTTACCCTGCAAAGCATTCATTGTTTTGGTTAGTTAATCAGCATGACATAGTCTCGGGATCCACCTCGGGTTCGCAGACCATGCCTTAACATTGGGTTAATTAATCTAGCATTTAGGTTAATTAAAAATGGAGTCACTTAGGGTTTTTTCCTAGTTTACCCTAAAATAATTAAACAAGGTGGCGACTCATACATTCACGTGCATTTCTGCCCTTAGTCACATGCATTCGTATGCTTGATATTTGGGGAGGGGTTCACACTACCATGGTTGTCAAAGCTTATGATAACATCATGCGTAGCGCTAAGGGAACCTTCATAGCAAAGATTTCGACAGGAATAGTAGAGAGTTGGGTGGAAATAATAGTCTTGGACATCTTGGCCAATTATGCTTTGCTGTTAGGAAGGCCAAGGCTTCATCCTTTGGGAGCAATTCCATCCACATTGCACAGAAAAGTCAAGATACCTTGGGGCACTCATGTGGTAACTATTAATGCGCAGGAAGAACTGAATGTGGCTGCTGTGGAAGGTTTAGAGGCAGCTGTGCCCTTATCTAGTTTTCAGGTGGCTGTAATTGATGATGCTGTAATCACTGAAGACAAAAGTGCAGTCAATAGGATGAGCCCTTTCCCCCGAAAAATGATGAAGAAGATGCAGTGGAGGTACGGCAAGGGGCTAGGCCGAGATTTACAAGGAAGGTTTGAACCAGTGTCATTTTCACATGGTCAGAAAAATCGGTGCGGATTAGGGTACTCAGAAAATAGGAAGAAAGAGAAGTATGAAGTCCAATCTCCGATAAAAGAGCCAGGATTGAATAGGATTTTCTTTACCCCAGAGGCTTCCGTAGAATTTCAGAGCAGAGGGAAGACATATCCAGGTTTGGAGATCTTCATGACAGATTTTGAGGAACAACTCATTAAGTCTCCAAAGCCTTCCTTTGAGCAGTTGGTAAATGGAACACAATTTATGGTTGGCATGGTTCAAGCAGGAAGTGGCTCATATTGGTCTCAAAAGATGTCGGAGTTTGAAGACTTTCTTGGGTTTGGGGACAAAGCTTCAAAGGTGATTCAAGAACAGAAGTCCAAGGTGAGGATCCTCCAATCAATACTAGCGGTGGAAGATGTAGAGGAAGCCGAGAGGAAGATGATGGAGATGTCAGAGCACGAAGAGATGAAAGAAAAAGCTGCCCCAGAAACCGATGGTACTCCCAGTGCTAAGTGGTGCAAGCCATCAAAGATAGTTGTGATGAATGTATTGAATAATCTCTTAATTCTGCTTTTTGTTTTTCTGAATGTTGTTTTGAGAACGATTTGGATGGATTTCCTTTACTATTTCAATCAATGGAAGTGAATTTTGATTACTTGTTTTCTTGTTTTCCTGATTGTTGTGTTCATGGCATTGATTATACCACACGCATATTTGACATAAATGCATTGCATCATTTCGCATTTAATCTAAGCACCGCCGAAGATCCCAAAATAATCGAAATTGGATCAGACTTTAAGCTTGAACTCATAAAGGATCTCCAAGAATGTCTCAAGAGGAATTCAGAAGTCTTTGCTTGGAGTTATGCTGATATGCCGGGGATTGACAGGTCAATTGCAGAACATTTCATCCCTACCAATCCGAATATTAAGCCAGTAAAGCAGAAAAGAAGACGGGCCAGACCAGAGTGGTAAGACAAGATCAAGGCTGAGGTTCAGAAGCAGCTAAATGCAGGTTTCTTGGAGGTAGTGCATTGTTGACGCGTGTCTTTATGCCCCCACCTAACCCAGTGATGATACGAGGACGTAGAATGAAGGGTCACGGCTGTCCGGAAGTCTTTTAATCCAAGGATTTAATTTAGACCAATTTAAGGGTGTCTGATTTGCATTAGAGTTGTGTCACGCAGCTATTAGGTGCGTGACGGCACTGACAGTTGCGTCACGCAACTCCAATCAAGATGACGTCACCATGAATGCCGACATAACTGTTTTTCATTCTGTTTGATTACGTGGCAATGGTCCAGAAAGTGAGCTGCGTCACGCAGCTATCAGGTCTGTCACGCAGCCGTCAGTTGCATGACGCAGCTATCCCCTATTGCCCTACTACTATAAATACATTGTGTTATCTCTTAAACGGGACGAGAATTTTAGGGTGTAAAAACACACACTTGCGGCTAGGTTTTCTGCAGAAACTCTTCTGAGTTCCCTTGAAGAAAAACAGCCATTAGAGATTAATTAAGTTAAAATGAAAATCATAAAAAGGGAAGAAAAAAGAAGAGAGAAAGAGGTGAGTGTTAAATCCTTGGAGACAAAGGCCTTTGGAATCCCTGAACCTTCATTCTCTAAGGCGTTTAAGCTGTTAACAATCCTCAGCCTGAGGGTTAGGTAATTCCTTAAAACTTTTCTTGGTATTTTTAGTTGTTTATTCATTATTATTTATTTTATTGATGCTTTAGTAGTGTAATCTTAGTTAAACGGTATTCTGGTCACTCTTGGAAGTTTTTTAGATTGTATTAAAGTCTATTTAAATAAAAGAAAAATGTAAAAAGGTTGTTTGAAAAGTAAATACGGACCAGAGCAGTTGCGTCACGCAGCAAGTAGTTCCGTCACGGGCCTGGCAGTTGCGTGACAGAACTGTTCATGTCCAAAACACAGTTGCTTTACCCAGATTAGTTACGTCTCGCAGCTATTAGATCCGTAACGGATCTAAGGGTTGCGTGACAGAGCTGTTCATACTCATAATTTTATTTTCTGTTTAATGTTATATTTTTAATTATGGATTTGAAATAAATGGTTGACGGATCTGGAAGTTTTCCAAATTATGAACAACTGCATCATGCAGCTATTGGATCCGTCACGCAGCTGTTCTTCCATAGAACAGTTGCGTGACGCGACTGTTCTAGGGTTCCAGAAGCAATTTTTGTTCGTTTAAAAACTTAACGAATTTTGTACAAAAAATAAAGTTTAATTCTTGAAATAAATCTGAAGACAACCAATTGTGGGCAGATTGCAATTTAGCTAAGTTTAGAACATTAAAAGGATAATTATGCATGATTTTGGGTTTTTGGCTTTTGGGTTTAATATTTTCAGTGTAGAATGTATTCTTTAGGTTCGGTTTGTGGCCCGCTTTTAACCATAAGGCAAGAGCGGGTCTTTTGCTTATTTTGATTTAACTACTTTGGGTTGAATGGTTTGATTGGTTTGAATGGTTTGAATGATTATGGATGCAATGAATGAACTTATCTGGGACGATTAAAAAATTTTTTACATAGGAACTTGGTTCGATTTATTCGGGTTGGGTTTGTATAAATAATTTGGCTTTTCTAAATTAAAATAAATTAGAAATCATAGGTTAAAGAGGCCGGACTTTCCGGGCGTCGACTTCCAACGGGCCGACATACCCAATTCCCTTACCTAGAATCGCCTTAGTGCGTTTGACCAGTTTTCAAAAAAAATAATTTGGCCTCACATAAAATTGTGTTTAACATGGAGTCATTTTTTAAATAAAATTGGAAACGGTCCCATTGCCCAAAAAATGGGTGGCGACTCAAAATATTTTATAAGATCGATTTATCGGCATCGTATCCAATAAAACGTTTTGTCACCACTTTTTCATAATAAAATCACCTTTCCAATTTCCAAAAATGAAAATCGAGCGTTTTCCGGATCGCTCGGGGGCGAGACGAAAACATGCATTACCCTGAGTGGTTAGCAAACATTGTCCCTGTACTTAACAAGGATGGGAGACTAAGAGTCTGTGTTGACTACAGGGATTTAAACAAAGCCTCGCCCAAAGATGACTTCCCATTTCCACATATAGATGTCATGATCGACAGTGCTGCAGGAATGGGATGTTATTCCATTATGGACGGATTCTCTGGGTACAACCAAATCCTGATGGTTTTAGTTGACAAGCACAAGACTGCCTTCACTACTGATTTCGGGACCTTCTGTTATAGGGTGATGCCGTTTGGGTTAAAGAATGCCAGGGCAACATATCAGAGAATGGCTACGACCTTGTTTCATGATATGATCCATAAACGATTGGAGGTATATGTGGATGATATGGTGATCATGACGAAAACACAAGAAGAACATATAGAGATGTTGGAAAAGTTCTTCACGAGGGTGTGAATACCTAAATTTTGAGGCTCAAAGAGCCAATTCTTTCGGACTGCAAACAGCCCGGTCGGACCAGAGGTCATTCAAAAAGTTCACCGGAAGTGTGCCAATATGGTACTTGAAATGTCCGAAAAATTACGAAGATCACGAAACTGGTCTCGGAATATTTTTTGGAAGTCCGGGACTCCCGAAAAAGCCTCCGGAAAGAAAAAAAGGCACGCATGTCCGCCCGCGGGGGTGGGCATGCCCACCCTCAAGGACGGACGCACCCGCCCTGCAAAGGCGGGCACGCCCGCCCAGACCGGGCGGGCACGCCCGCCCAGCCCAGGCATGCATGCCCGCCCTCGAGGGAGGGCAGGCGCGCCCGGGGTGCGTTTTTTCTCTATAAAAGACGGCTCTGGGGCTCCGTTTTGAGGCACTCAGTCTGTGTTGACGGACGCTCCTTCTCCCTACGCTCTTTGCGATTCTTTACTGCTTTCTTGCATTTTTTAATTTTAATTTTATTTTATTGTTGTGATACTTGGTCACTTAAAATTAAATTAAAATTAATTCCCTTAACGAGGAGCTTAACCTGGAGTTAAGAAGCGGTCGACGATTAAATCAGGTACGTAAACAAAACTCTGCCTATTTAATTTTAGCACTTCATGCATGCTTCTCTTCTACTCCTTTTAATTCTACAACTGCATAAATGCATTCATGTCATCATATAGGCAAGTAAATTGCCTCAATTAAAGTATGATTAAGCTAAATGCCCGGTTAATTAATAATCGTGGTATTAAAACCTAAATCCGACAATATTGGCTTAAAATATCTAGTCTATCAATGGCTATGGTATGATTGCCTTTATTTCGAACAATTTTCGGCTTAAGTCCAGTTCATCAATAATTGTGACTAAGTAGCCTAAATTATTCACGTTCTTTTGGCATTAAATTGCCTACATTTGCAGTTTGATTAATTACTTTTGGTAAACAAATTGCCAATAAGTAAGATCAGTTATTTTTTAGCAATAAAACGCTTAAATCAAAGTTTTGGCAAAATGCCTTAAAACTAAATCAATCTTTTTGGCTTTAAAGCCTTAAATCATTCAATTTTGGCGACAGTCGCCTAAATAAATCATCAATCAATTTTGGCAACATCTTGCCTATATCGGCACTTTTTGCTAAAAGCTTTCAAATCAACACATTTTGGCTAAAAGCCTTTAAAATCAATTTTTCGGCAATTAAATTGCCTAAATCACAAAATGTTTTGGCTAAAAGCCTTAATTCATTTTCTGGCACACAAATAAGTCCAATCAAAACTTTTTGGCAAAATGCCTAAAACAATCAATTCTTTGGCACAATGCCTAAACAAAATGCACAAAGCATACACACACTCATGCATAAAGCATCCCCATTCAAAGCCCTCTAAAAGAGGCCTATCGAACTACGTTGACTTTGATCTTCCATTCAAACGGAAGTACGTAGGCACGTTTGGGATTTAACCCCGAGCGGCAAGTCGAAATCACCTTAAACACATCATTCACCTTGTAAAGCATTCATTCATGGTTAGTTCATCAGCATGACATAGTCTCGGGATCCATCTCGGGTTTGCACACCATGCCTTAGACATTGGGATAATTAATCTAGTAATTAGGTTAATTTAAATCGGAGTCACTTAGGGTTTTTTCCTAGTTTACCCTAAAACAATTAAACAAGGTGGCGACTCACACATCACGTGCATTTCTTCCTTAGTCACATGCATTCATATGCCTATGATATTTGGGGAGGGGTTCACAGTTTGGCGACTCTGCTGGGGAACAACATGTAATTATTTTGCATAAGTGGACTACAATTGCTGCATAGACTAACCTGCCCTTCGTTAGGGTATTATTCTACTATGTTTTGTTTTGCAGGGTACCTTGACATAAATCGAGTGTTCTTTCTTTAAGAATACTCGATGAGAGGAATTTTGAACTTAAGTGACAAATTTGATTAAGACATTTGAATTTGTTGATCTATTTGCACGATTGAGAATCTTTTTCTCCATTGCATAAAAAAACGAATTTCAAATGAATTTCTTCTCTCTCTGTTCAAACTTCTGAGTCTGGATAGCAAGTAGCGCTGATCGGCAGGTCTCTTTGATTATGTCGACGGACAGCCAAAGCGTCCTCCCTGTTGCCGCAAACCACCCCCAATCCTTTTGGGGATGGCCCATGAGTATGCGTACCGTTGGACCCACGCGAAACTCTTTGTTTCACATGTGGTTAGGTATATCCATGCTCAAGGCTCAAGGGTCCCTTTATAAACCGATTCTCTATTTGAGTCATAGCCTATAGAACCTACCCTTTAGGACTGTATGCACCCAATGATGTGAATCATATTCATTAAATGGTTTATGGCGTGTTGTTATGCGCATTCACGACATATCATAGGCATGGGATAAACACAAAGGGAGCAGAAAAACACCCTTTTACTTTCAGTCATGCACAATTGGACAAGAGAGTCAATTCACCTCACATCAGCTACCTGATACACCGACCACTGTACCTAATCCAGCTACCCTTACCCTTACAGGTGCCCACAATCCGAGTGCCTACCCAAGTGCCAGACACACCTACAGTGCTATCACCAGCTTCACCAGCTTCACCAGCTACACCAGCTTCGCCTACAACTCCAACAACCTTATCTGCACTAATGGCATCACTTGCTGATATCCAAACCCTCATTGAACAACTAGAGGCTAGAATGGAGGCCAGAATGGAGGCCAGAATGAATGAGGCACTAGCTGCCCAAAGGACCGCCCTGATAGCTGAACTGGGTAATGGGAATGGTAATGGAAATGGGGCTTCCGCTGGGGGAAGTGGACCTGCTGCCTCCAACCAGGGTCCTGCTGCTGAACCTACAAACCCTGCCCTAAACCTGGATGAGATGCCTTCTAAAACTGCCTCTGAGCTGGAAGCTCAGAGAATGAGAGAGAAACTAGAGCTCCTAGAGAGGTCCATCACTGCTCTCAAAACCCACAAGGAAGTGGTGGACATGGACTCCTTGTCCTTGTTCCCTGAAGCCAGGTTGCCAACTAAGTTCAAGATGCCCAACATGGACAAGTTTGATGGAACCACTTGTCCTAAAACACATTTGAAAATGTATGTGGGTGCCTTAAACCCATTCGGATTGAGCAGTGAGCTCCTTGCTCAGTTGTTCCAACAATCTCTTACTGGTGCTGCATTAAGATGGTTTGTTAGCCTTGATCGGTCTAAGATGAAGACCTGGGAGGATATCTGTAATGCATTCAATTCACAGTACCACTACAATATGGAGGTGGATGTTACTCGAAGAGAGTTAGAGACCACCAAGCAGAAAAATAATGAACCCTTTTCCTTGTTCCTTACGAGGTGGAGGGCCAAAGCCGCCCAAATGATTAACCGGCCTTCTGAACAAGAGCAGGTGGACATAATAATAAAGAACTTGCAGCCTGTCTACCAACAACGATTACAAACCCAGTACCTGCCAACTTTCCAGTCGCTCATTGCCACTGCCACAAAGGTAGAGGATCTGATCCAAATGGGGCAACTGAAAGACGACTCAGGGACCTCTAAGTACAAGAAACCTAGCCAGCCAGGCAAGGTCCACGAAGTGGCAAGCATCACTCCCACCAACCCTTTACGAGTGGGGAATATGAGGAATGGTAATCAATCGAGAAGACCATACACTGACCTTGGAATGCCAATCCTTTTGGTTTTCCGAGAGGCTGTCAAGGCCAACTATATCAAGCCTTTAGAAGCAAGACCACCTCCCAATCCACTATCGAGAAACTATAAGGCGGATGAATACTGCGAGTATCATCAGGGATACGGGCACAAGACTGAAGCATGTTGGACGCTCAAGAACCGCATACAAGACCTGGTAGACAATGGGTCAATCATCCCAAGAAGTAAACCAAACATTAGCACTAATCCCTTACCAAATCACGGGGTAAATGCTATTGATTCTGACCAGAAATTAATCGATCCTTTCGAGTTATTTTTGGAAATGAATAACATCTGTGTCTTGGATTTGAATGACCTAAGTGAAGAGGTCGATGCCATTACTAGGAGCGGGAGACAATATGAACCTTTAGTTTTGGACAAAATCCAAAATAAACCCTACCAGAGGGCAGAGGAGCCAAAGGAGGACCCGGTGCTGTCACAATTAAAAAAGACACAAGCTAGGGTGTCAATCTGGGAACTTTTGGCATCATCCTTTCCTCATCGCCAAGCTCTTTGCAAGGCTTTGAGTCAACTCCAGACGCCTGTGGAAGTCAGCCCTGAAGTGCTAGTATCCACCCTCACCCAATCATCTAAAACACGAAGCATCGGTTTCTCTGATGACGATTTGCCCAAGGAGGGAGGCAGTCATAACAATGCTCTTTATGTCACTGTTCAGACTCGAGACAAAACCGTGCCCATGGTTCTCATTGATAATGGGTCGGCGCTGAACGTCTGCCCACTGAGAGTAGCCAGCTGTCTAGGGTTGGAGGAAACTGACTTCACTCCCTCGGACCAGATAGTGAAGGCCTATGACAGCACCCGGAGGGAAGTATTGGGGGTTGCCACGCTGAAGCTAACAGTTGGGCCGGCTGTGATGGAAGTCCCCTTCCAGGTAATTGATGTGCCGACCAGCTTCAACCTACTTCTGGGCCAGCCATGGATACACCACACTAAGGCAATACCCTCGTCCTTGCACCAAAAGGTCAAGTTTCCATATGAGGACAAAGTTATCACCATTCAGGGGGATGACTACAGCCAGCTCAAAAAGCCAAAGGGCCAGCCTCTCTTTGAGGTCAACCCTGAGACTGCCAACCTACCCCTCTCGGGATTTCAATATGATACTGTGCAGTTCATAGAAGGAAAGACTGCAAACTCTCGAATTCTCTTTGATTTCGGGACGGTGCAAATAAACTGCATAGTGCCCTTAATGCTTAAGATGTCCTATCTGCCAGGAATGGTTATGGCCAGATCCGGGAAAACATACCCCAAACTGCAAGCCTGGGAGTGTCCAGTGAATGAGGGAACCTTCGGACTGGGTTATGAGCCCACTGATGAAGAGCGTGCTGAGAAAACCCGAAGAGGAAGGAAGAAAAGTATACATATGCGGCCTTACCTATTGACTCTGAACAGCTACTTCTGCAAACCTGGAGAAGCAGTTTCTTACTGTGGCTTCCGGGAGCCCTTTTGCTGCCCAACTGTTAAGAAGATGCTGCCTGGAATAGAAATATTCTCGGATGTTTGGGGCAACAAGCCCGAGGTAGTAACCGAGCTGGAGACTGAAGACTTCATGCAGCCTAATCTCTTTGATGAGGTTGCAGTTATCACTGGAAGTGATGGGAATCAAGACTTGTGCAGCCTAATCAAGCCGAGCAAAGG